>NC_056735.1:1669021403-1669138903 GCF_019279795.1 Protopterus annectens | reverse complement strand
CAATTGTTTTTGAATTCATGATAAAAAATACTCATAATGTTCAGATCAAAAGGATACCAGCATACTTAACTCAGCTAAAAGACTATAAAGAATATATACTTTCAGAAGTACAACATTTTCTAGACATAAATAATACTCCTGAAGTCTCCATTGTCTATGTTTGGGATGCCTTAAAATCATATCTATATGGACAAAGTATCAGGTGGTATAATAACAAAAGGAAATCTTGGGATAAGGAATTGTTAGATATTCAAAGTAAACTAGACTCTTATAAACATAATAATAAAGAAAATATTATGGACAAGAAAGTTATTGAAGAAATAAACAAACTAAATGAGAAATACAAAGAAATTTTAACTCATAAAGTTAAAATAACTTTAGAGAAATACAAGTTTTGTCTTATTCAATAAGCCCCAAATACTTACATAGACTTAAAAATAAAACAAAAGATTGAATAAACAAAACCATATCAAAGAAATCTTTTCTCTAAGGAAAAGAAGAATGTTTCTAGTATACCAGAAATACTGGATGAATTTAGAAATCACTTTCACAAGATTAACCATAACAACATTAACATGGAACCTAAAGATAAAATAAAGGAGTTTATAACCACAAACATGAATAAAAAGCTTAATAAACAACAGATTAAACTATTGGACAAGAGTATTTCATATACAGAAGTTATTACACAAATAAATAAGCTTAAATCAAACAAAGCACCGGGTAATGATGGTATTATACCAGAGATATATAAAATCCTTTCTAAAACTACATATTCATTAATACATAAGGTTTTATTCTGGCCCAAACTGAGTTAATAACCCCCATCTTGGCAATATACATTTATTTCACCAATTTTAAAACCTAATAAAGATCCAACTAGATGTTCTTCATATCGACCCATCTCATTACTTAATGTTGATTATAAAATGTTTATGAGTATTTTTGCTGATAGATTGAAGACAATTATCCCGGCATTATAGACATAGATCAGACGGGCTTCATTGTAAATAGAAATACTTTTGATAATATAAGAAGAACTTTAACATTAATTGATTTTGCAAATAGGAAAAAGAAAGATTTAACACTTATTAGTCTTGATATAGGTTCAGCATTTGATTCAGTAAGTTGGGACTATCTGTTTACCTTACTGAAATGCACAAATTTCTCTGATGCATTTGTAAGTTTAATTGAGCATTTATACAAAGGAACGCTGGCTTATATTAAGGTAGGAACATATGTTTCACAAAAAATACCCATTCTTAAAGGTACAAAGCAAGGATGTCCACTTTCTCCACTATTATTCACTTTAGTAATGGAGCCTTGGGCTAATTTGATTAGAAACAGTACTGACATAGAGGGTTTTGAAATAGAAGAAAATACAACATCAAAAATTCAACTTTTGCAGATGATGTTCTAATTACATCAGCAGGATCTAATTCTTCTATGCAGTCTTTATTTGATAAAATGATGAATTTTAAAAGTATTTCTGGTTTAATATTCAATGAAGAAAAACTAAAATACTACCTATATATACGAAAAATACTCTCATTAGTGATTTTACTAAATATGTACCCAACTCAGGTCAGATAACTTATTTAGGTATAATACTATCTAAAGATATTAAATCTATTATATATAATAACTATAATACCTGTTTTCTTAATATACAAAATCTTTTTAATACCTGGAATAATATGTTTTTACTATGGAGGAGAGACTTACAATTATTAAAATGATAATATTCCCCAAGATTTTATACTTAATACAATCAATAATACTTTCACCTACAAAAATAACTATCAAGAAACTGAATACACTAATGTTAAATTTCTTATGGGCACCTAATAGACCTAGGATTGCATTAAAGAAACATACTAATAGCTGGTCTCAAGGGGGTATTTCTTTTCCAGACTTTAATTTATATATTATCTCTTCTATTATAAAAGTTATTACTTTATTAATAGATCGGTCATATGTCAAAATGGAAAGATTATTGGGAGCTAATTAGTATGCACTTCATGAAAATCTCCTTAACACATAAAAATATGATTATAAATAATTCCATGTTGTGGTTGCTAAAGCAATTTTGTACTTCACCTATTACACCTAAACATATGGTCTGTTACCCATTAAATATTATTATTAGTTATCGTAACTTTATATTCATGCACCCTAAGTATAGGGAATGGAATTTTATTGTATTCCCTATAATTTATACTCAGGGTATGCTTATGTCATCTACTTCTGAAGGAGCTCATTTAGCTATAGATAATAATCTAAAGTACTGGTATCAGCTGATATCTGATAATAAAGTTAAAAATCTAGATTTCTTAAAACAAGAATTTGATCTAAGAGAAACTTGCTGGTTAGAGGTTCAGATCTTTAGACAACATCTCATTGATAGAATAGATCTAATGTCTATAAAAGTTAAAGAATCTATTCCAAAACTGATTGATTACTTGATAATAAATTTACAGCATAAAGTTTCTGATAAAGGTAAACTTTCATATATACATAAAATTATCAGACAAGAAACTTTTTACAATGTAGATTCATACTGGAATTATTTCACCTCTATTAATGGGGACCCACCAACTCAACAAGATAAACAATATATATTGGAATCTGCTTATAGAACTACATCTTCCATTGTCTGGAGACTTTATACATGGAAATTTTTACATAGATCTTTTTATACACCTTTGATGATGAATAAAATTAATAATAAAGATAATCTATGTAAGAGATGTAATGTAGAAATTAATGCTGACTGGGCTCATATGTTTTATGACTGTATGAAGTTGAAAGAATACTGGAAGTCAATTAATGAATTTTGCAGGCTCTTTTACAGATAATTTCATTATTTCTAAGTCTCTTATATTATTCAACACACCTGTACCTCAATGTGTTAAAAGATTAAGCTTCCCTTGTTATGGTCTATCCTAGCAGTGGCTAGGAAAATAATAACTAGAAATTGGATTTCAGATACACCTCCTTCGTTCAATGAATTTAAAAATGTTATGAATATAATGTGTCATATGGAAATAAGCACAATTAGAATGAGAACAACTAGAAAAACATCACATTTTATTGTATGGGATAATTTACAAAATTTGTTAAAAAATTCTAATTTCAATAGCACAGTATTTTAGTTTAATTAATTGATCTGATTGTAGTGGATGTCTTTGTAAATACTTTAGTTGTTTTGTTGAATATTATAATAATACCTATTTTTAATTATTTGTATAAAATTGTTATGATATTTCTCTTATGTGTTAAAACAATAAACTTGTTTTGAAAAAAAAAAGCTGGCTTTATTTGCAGGCAATATTATTTTGTACCTCATAAATCCAGAAAAGGACATCTCAGTGTTGTGGAACATTTTGAGACAGTTTCAAGTCTTTTCAAGACATAAAAGCAATGAAGATAAAACAAAAGCTATAGCCATAAATTTTGTACCCACATATTAATTGGTTCAGCATTACCCATGCTTATGGGGACACGATAAGATGAGTTATTTAGGAGTACAGATTAAAAAAGGCTTCTGTTATGGCAGCTAAGAATATGTGGGAGGAAACTAAACAAAAGATTATACAAAAACTGAGAAACTGGAAACTTTCTTATGGCTATGGATAGTAAGATAAAAGCAGTGAAATTTTTTTAGTTCCTTCAATTTTATATACAGGTCAATCATATTTTCAGAGGAAAAGTTGACAATAATTTATAAAGAGTTGAGGAATTTATCTGGGAGGGGAAGAGGGCAAGGGTTAAGTGGGATAAGTTGTTCCTTCTAATAGAATAAGGTTGTTTAGGCTTATCTGATTTGAAGAGATATTTTACAAACAACAAAAATCAAACTCACATACTTAACAGAAGCAGAAAGTTATAATTAAAAGTGGAAGGGGGTGATGATGAAATAGGGAGTCTATTCAAGAAATAAGGCTAGAGTGGGATTTTAGATGCAGATCCTTAAGGAGAGTAATACCAGTCATCCAGACTATTATATTCATAAAGTAGCAGAAATCATTCTAAGAGCTAAGTCAACATGAGAATGGAGAAATGGTATTTTGCCAATAAGGATAACTGCAAGTAGGAGTACAGAGAATAGGCAAGAGGAACTGGAATTTAAGGAGAAAACTGTCAAATGAACCAAAATACTGGAGCAAATAACTATAGAGGGAAAGGTAATAGAATAGGATGAGGCTAGGATAACATTTCAACTGCAGGCTCAAGACTGCCTTCCCTACTAGGGATTGATATTAGACTATAGGCAAAGAAAAAGGGATAGCGGAATCCTAAGTGAAAGACCTGCTGTGGTAGAATTTTTAATTGAATGCAGAGTAGAAGCTACTGTTACAAAATAGATAATTAGTACAGTATATAACATATTGCAGGATAACTATAAGAATTAATCAGGGGAGGTTAGAAAAGATGGGAAAGAGAGATTGGATTATCAATTTAAATTAAACAATGGGAGAACATTTGTATGGCTCCCAAGTATACGACAAAGTCTAGAAGGTTTAGGATTTTTGCTTGGAAGTGTTTGCAAAGGTATTTTATACCCCAAGCAGACTCCAAGGAATTTTCCTCAGGTAGATGGCAAATGGTGGAGGTGTGATGGGGAAGAAAGAACAAATCGGGAACACATGTTTTGGGACAGTAATGGGTTGGCAGATTTTAAAAAATCCTGATGCTGTTAGAAATGTTGGGTGAGCAAATGGGTGTAACTAAGGAAATGCTTCTTCTAAGCTGGGACACAGGACCTGAATTGCCTAGACATAGTAAGGCCATGTTAAGTTTAATTCTGGTGACTATCAAAAAAGCAATTACTTGAAAATGGAAATCAAAGTCTAATTCAACTATATTTAAAGTATTGAATATTGTAACAGAAACAAAAGAACTGTAAGTGGGATCTTTAGAAAAGGGAAGGATCAAGTTCATCACCCAAAAGGAAGCTATTCCTTTATTAAAATTCAATTGGCCTAAGGCCAACCCTGCATGCAGATTTGTAGATGCAATGGTGTGAAGCTCACCAACAATCTGATTTAGTTGGGTGGCCTCCAGGTTGTGGGTTCTTTTGCCTGCTGCTTTGCTTCTACTTAATGGTCTTTAAATACAGTTGTAGGCATGGGTTTTGACTGACAGGAATCTTGAATGCTTTATTCAGTGGAAACTGAAAAAAGAATGTGAGTTTAATACCACAAATATTACAAGCCACACAGGATCTATGAAAGTATCCATGCAGTTTTTATTATTTTGCTAGATAACAAGGCAGTATGTGTACATAAATCTAACACAGTTTTTGGAATTTTTTTTATGTCTTTCTTCCATGTATTCACTCACGGTCAGACATTTTTCATTCAAATAGTTCACAACAATTCTGCAATGATTATAGATGACATTAGTTCACATAATCAGTTATATTAATTTTCCCCTAAACTTACTCATCAAATCCTATCTTAAAAACGTGATGCTGTACGCAGTATTTCTTAAACTGTAACTTTCTGGTATTGAGTCTCTTGCAAGCTTACCTCTCAATCTCTTAGCACAAGAAATCTGGACAAAACCTAAAATAATGGGGGGGGGGGCAAAGGCCCAAAGAATAGGGACAGATTTTAATTATTGCTCTTATAAACTTAGAAAGTTCCTAGAATAACAGGATGTGTGTTAACATGCATTTACTGAAGGATAAATTGAAGTCTCAAACTCAAATGCCTGTAATTATTTAGTGACGTCAGTCTTCAGTGATTTTCCATAAAAACACAAATTTTATGAGGAACAGACCAAAAATATGAGGTGAAAATCTGTACAGTTGAGAGTCATGCCTGCAAGACTGACTACAGACTGAGACAGTGTTCTTATATAATGGAAGAGTGCATTTGTTTGCCTGTTTTCGTTTGACTAGTATGTCCCTTTTCTTTATTCTTTCTTAAACAATTTGTGCATCTCAGACTTTTATTTTTTCTTATGAATCTTCTATTTTATGTACACAGTCTTGTGCTCAATCAGATTATAATTTAGTTTTTATTCTTTTTGCTCCATATAGTATCATCATTCCTTTTCCAGTTTCATTAATTTGATTCTTGATTCCCCTTTCATGATTTAATTTCTACAGTAAGTCTACACTTTCTTTTAATTAGATTTTCTTTTTTAATTTCCCATCATTTTATTTTGTACTGTAATTTTATGCTCACAGTTTCTTTCTACCTAACTGCCCGTTTTCTGTAGCTAACAGCTTTTTAGATTTTCAGTACCTCTGGCATTTTCTCAATTTTTTGTTCAAAATGACTTCTTCAAAGTGTACAGTAAGAATGCTGTTTCTTCACTCCAGTACAATTTTGCCAATTAATGATTTAAAATGCTTATTGTTAGTCATTTTTTGTGTGTTGGCTAACATGCCAGCACAAATACAAGATGTCTTCAGTCACACTAATGCTTCTGCAGTGCTGGTAAACATCAAATCAAATCCATACAAAAATCAGCAAACTTATGCAACTGAATTATTCTAAACCTCTTCAGCGAATATATAACATTTCTGTACTATATAACATTTGGCATCTCGAAAATAACTAACAAAGTGAATAGAAATATTACTTTACTACAGTAAATGAAGCTATCTCATTATTAGAAAGTCATAAAATGATATATGAAGATTACAGGGCTGGCCTTTGAAAGGGTATACTACATATGCTCAAGACACACATCCCCGCTACCACTTGCTCATTTCGGTAAGTGCTCTATCTCCCAGTAACTCATCTACCGTAACATTTACTATCTCTAACAGAACTCTGATCCTAACACTAAAAAAAAACTCAATTGACTATCCCTAAAGTCCCCATCCCCTCCCTAACCCTAAAGCTCTGATCCCTGAACCTAAAGTCCCCATTCCCTCTCATTCCAAATCGCTCCCTAAACCTAAACTTCCTTCTGCCTTCAATGCACGATCACTCCCAAGGCTCAAAATATTCATCCCCCTCCCAAAACCTAAAATCCCTGTTGAAAATTTTATTTTAATTTGTGCTGCTTCTATGCTGTGCTGGATCCAAAGTCTTCTTAAGACACACAGTCTTGCTGTACTGTTTACTGCTGAATCAGAGACACAGAGCTTTGCATGACTCCATCTGTAGTCTGTTTAAAGCACCAAGCCTTTCAAATTGCACACTGATAAAGAAATATATTTTGCAGCTATAAGCACAGTTACTGATATCTTATTTTTATAACAAAAAACAAGTACTCTTTCTGTCAGTTTGTAGCATATATTTACAAAGTTTTTCTTCACAAACAGTATAGATGATGACTTTTCTTTCTCCATACAATACCTCAAAACAAGTGTGTTTCTACCAAAATACCTCTAACATATCTGAATTAATACAGTTATTTACAGTTCTAGTCACACACATAGATTTTGTTTTTTCCTCTTGGTAGACGTTTCTATTGTGATTTACATGTAAGCACTTTTGCTGATGTGAGGATGCCATTAACAGAAATTTGAAAGGAAACATCTGTACAAGCTGTTCTGCTGCTGTTCCTGTCTGTTAATGGATATTTGTAAACTGTTCTGCAAACATGAGAAAAGCATATAATACTTGCTTTCCAATATTGCTTTGTAAGGCGTTTTCTGATGTTGTGAAGAGAAGCCTGTCTGTTATACATATAGTATGAATGCCCATTTTACATTGCTAAACTCTATACATATATTCAAGCAAACTTTTTATTCTATGCTTTATCTTTCAGCATATTTACAACAGAATTAATTTCAGCCTTATATTCATAATCTCTAACAATTCCTTCTTTTTTTTAAACATACTCAAAACACTTTATACTGATATGTATTTTTTGATTAGATCATATAGAAACACATTAAAAAACAAAACCTTTAGTCTTTTTTTGATACAAGTCAAAATGCAATTTTACACAGTTAATACATTGATATTAAGTATTACTACCAAAACTGAATGTATTTAACAACTTTTTCTGCAGACCATTCTGTGGAAATATTTTTATTAGTTATAAGCTATGTTTGCTTTAATTTAATTTTTTAACTCGATTAATTTATTCTTTTGCAATCACAGAATTTAATTTATGACTTAGAACTGTTCCATTTCCTCTTTGCAACTGTTGAATTAACTCTTTACTTTTATTAATAATTTTATATCAGAAGATTAAAAATAGACTAATATCTATAAAAGGGTCTATATCAGAACACCGAAAGTTCATACTTTCGAATGCTGTTACATTGACCCCTATTCAGCGAATGCTGAAAATAGCAAAATGACAGATAACCAAATTTTTTCCTAGGGAAAGAATTCGGTTGCCCGTTTCTGTCATTTTGCTATTTTCAGTGCTGTGGTGGAAAGTTACGGGTCGGGTTCAGGTAAGTGTGCGATTGGGCATGGGTTAGGTGAGTTAGGGTTAGGGCGCGAGGGAGGTATGTGTGCAATTGTGTGGATGTGAAGGTTAGGACAGGTTAGGTGAGTTAGGGTTAGGGCGTGGGTGAGGTGAGTGTGCAATAGTGACGGACCTTAGGGTTTGGGGTTTGGGTTAAGGTAAGTGGATAGTTAGTGGTGTTTGTACAGTTTAGTGTAGGGTTAGCTGTAAGATTTTGGGTATATGTGTGTGGATTGCTGTTTGTTTGGTGTGCTTGTGTTGTGTGTATGTGTTTGGGACAGCAATTTTTTTCCCTAGGAAAAAATTTGCTGTTCTGAATGTTCGATGTTGTTAGTGTTCGCTGATTAGGGGTCGATGTAAGAACATTCAAAAATGTGAACTTTCGGTGTTCTGATATAGACCCTCTATAAAAGACAATAACTATGTGCTAATGCAAGCATTTATACACTGCTGAAAATATACAGTTTCAATGTCATTTTAACCATACCATTGTGGTTATATTTCTGAACTGCCCATAAACTTTAATTGACAGTGAAATATACTCTGAAAAATGCTGTTTACATATTAGTCCATTAGCTGTATGAATACAATATTTTAATATCATTTTTTCTCTAGCTGGGGTAACCAATACAAGTACAGATAAAATGTTGGTCCAAAAACCAATGATAAAACTGCAACTTGAAACCAGTGGTAATATTACAACTTGACAAATTACTTTTGAACTTATTACAATATATCCTGTTGTTCTTCTTCTTTCGGCTTATCCCGGTTAGGGGTCGCCACAGTGGAACTCCGGTCCGCTAATGATTGGCAGTAGATTTTTTACGGGTGCTGAGGTGCCAGCTTGAGGTCCAACCGTCAGCAAAGGCATGTCCATTCTACGCATGTCTTTCAAACACCACTCATCCGAGGGGAGGACATGCAGACTCCACACAGAAGGCACTCCAGCCAAGAATCGAACAGGAGAACCTCTACAGTATGTATTTACACAGACTGTTTACTATTCATGCATTTCAATCTAGTAGGTACCCTGGACCCATTTTTTTTAACATGGTTTTTCACACATATTCATTACTAGACATTAATTTCATTTGTACTGAATTCTTCTGCATTTGTACATACAAATACTATAATTTGTACTGAATTCTTCTGCATTTGTACATACAAAGACTGTAAAGTACATTTAGTCTAATCTTACAAATTTAATAACATTAATATTAAGCAAAATCTTGAAAACTCTTTATGTCTCTTTAGAAATATCTAGTAGAATTGGCACCAAAGGCATACGTCCTGTTATTTTAAACTACATACTCAGCAATTAGAAACATTCATGCTTTTTTATACCAACATTGTTTTGCCAAAAACATATTAAAATAGTGACCAGTCTTGTTCAATTTTTTACATATCTTTACTCTCTCTTGTATAGCTGTAATAAAGCAATTTTAAATCATCTTGTGTATAGCTTTACAGTTTAACAGGTTGTAAATACAATTTAATACTAAACAATACAACAATAACTGGCATAAATATCTTGGACTTTCAGATTTAATCTGTTTAACAGTGTCTCTTATGCACGAATACCTGTTTTTTCCTTCCCCTCCTAAAAGAGTATTGTCAAGAAGGAATGAAATATTATTTCTTCCTGTAACTCTATTTCAGACCCTTGTGCAGTACTGCTTATACAGTCAGTGTAAATCTGAGAGAGTGCCCCTCCCCTTGTAGTACACTGCAGTATTGTTTATTTGATTTATGCTGTGAGAGTAGAATGTATACCAGCCCAATACTTTGGTTATACATTTGCTTTATTAGGTTACTAAACTATAGACCTTTGTCTACTTTTTATAAAGCTGTTGCTGTTTACTACTACTAGTAGGTATTTATACCTTTCTGCATAATTTATTTGAACTGTATCTATACTATAGCCCATTTGCTGGCTGTGCTTGATGTAACTAAGGTTTTTTACTTTTAATATTTATTTGCAAAGTGATTATTAAGGGCATAGTTGCACAATTGTGATGTTTTATTACAATTACCAAATAGTGTTGCATGTAAACATTTTAACAATTTAATACCAATAATGCTTTAGAAAAAATATAAGCCACTTGTCTGGCAATCAGTCTTGGTTTTGATCTTATTTTCCCAACATTTTCTGTAACTATTTATCCAGCCTGGGAAGGTCTGAGCTTACATTTTAAACTCTGTAAACTATAGTTAACCTTTTAGCATTTTTCTTTAAATCATTTGTTAATACACTTACAGTTGTAAAACATTTAGAAATATAATAAGTATTTGTGATCTGCATAACTATGCATTTATACTATATAAATAGACATTATTTTACAATTAGCTTGCATGGATTTCAGTATTTTTTAATTATTTAACTGTCCTGCCATTAATTTTACAAAAACTGTTTGACTAATACCATCTGTGATTTTATTTATTTTTAAAATTCAGAACTTTAACTGTTTGGTGTGGTGTTACTATACAATTATAAAAAAAATTGTAAAAAACGAATAGATATTAGCTTAACTAACACATTTATATTTACATTATTTATATGTGCTGTTGTTTGCCTTTTATTCTTGTGCATTGTACTTCAGATAAAAAGAAAATACATGCATGTCAGTCTTGTGACTTTAAATCTTTACTGTTATTAACTATTTGAATTTGATTTTTATACACTAAAACTGTTGTGTACATTTTGACTATGCTATTAGAATGGCAGTTATACAGTCTATTTTACTGTACTACTGATAAATGTATTGCTTTAACTGAATGGAAGTATTAAATATTTGAGAATGATTTGTCCAGGAATCAGATCCTACCATCCTACCATGTAGATTTAACCATTTTCAAAACACAAACATATTATAAAATATATTTATTTTGCACAGATTAGCTGTGTATGCAGGAAGTCTGTCTCTGTCAGTTTAGCTAATTTATTTTCTTTATCCTGCAACTGCTGTTCAAGAGTTTCCTCATAGTTTGCCTGATGTGTCTCAGGAGCCTGTTCTGCTGAATCTGAAACTCCTAAGCACTTTTGAAAAAATGTATGTATAACTTGTCTAAGCTTCCTGAACTCATTGTGTCTGTGTTTTAGACGTTTATTACATTATTTTGTAACAAAATGTACTAGAGGTTCTGTCAGTAACTGATTTGACTGTTGTTGCAATTCTGAAATAAACCTTTTACATCTGGTGACAGAACATAACTGTCTAACATTTGAATATAATGTCAGCATATTAACTTTTCTTGGTTCTTTACCATTAAAATTTTTGTCTGTACAGTTTAACCTGTAAATAGTGGCATGCACTGTATTTTTATGACATTGTACTCGCAATAAACATTTTTATACCACACATGATTTTGTTTCAGATACCAGTCAAATATTGCAATCCATTTGCATTATGCCTTACTATTAACTTGCCCTAATAAGGTTTTACATTTTCTAATATGCTGTATATACATTTCATTCTGTTATTATTATTATTACCTTTATGGCATTCATACTGTATGTAACACAGAAAAAAATTCTTAACAGTCAACATTGAGGTAGATGGCCAGGCTGCTTTACTGTAGATGGTTGAAAAGTCTCTGTAGTCACATGTGAAGTTGGTACAGCAAAACTGGCAGTTTCAGTCTTACAACTTTGTATTGTACCTTTTTTGGAGAATTTATGGAACTGCTCACCTTCCTGTACTGCAGTCTCACTCCGGATTTAGATGTCTAATAAACTGTATTATTGCTGCAAACTCTAGAAAACTGTAGAAATCTGAAGTACTTCACATAAACATTAGTTACTGTGCTTTTACAGGTGTGACCTTATACAAGCATTACCCACTCACTCCCCCGTTTTTGGATACAGGCTAGGAACATTCGCAGGGTCAACATTGAAAAATATATTTTAATTTGCGCTGCTTCTATGCTGTGCTGGATCCAAAGTCTTCTTAAGACACACAGTCTTGCTGTGCTGTTTACTGCTGAATCAGAGACACAGAGCTTTGCATGACTCCATCTGTAGTCTGTTTAAAGCACAAAGCCTTTCAAATTGCACACTGATAAAGAAATATATTTTGCAGCTATAAGCACAGTTACAGATAACTTATTTTTATAACAAACAACACGTACTCTTTCTGTCAGTTTGTAGCATATATTTACAGAGTTTTTCTTCATAAACGGTATAGATGATTACTTTCCTTTCTCCATAGAATACCTTGAAACAAGTGTGTTTCTACCAAAATACCTATAACATATCTGAATTAATACAGTTATATACAGTTCTAATCATGCACATAGATTTTGTTTTTTTCCTCTTGGTAGACTTTTCTATTGTCCTTTTATGATTTACTTGTAAGCACTTTTGCTGATGTGAGGATGCCATTAACAGAATTCTAAAAGGAAACATCTGTACAAACTATTTTGCTGCTGTTCCTGTCTGTTAATGGATATTTGTAAACTGTTCTGCAAACATGAAAAAAGCATATAATACTTGCTTTCCAATATTGATTTGTTAGGCTTTTTCTGATGCGGTGAAGAGAAGCCTGTCTGTTGTACATATAGTATGAATGCCCATTTCACATTGCTAAACTCTATACATATATTCAAGCAAACTTTTTATTCAGTGCTTTATCTTTCAGCATATTTACAACAGAATTAATTTCAGCCTTATATTCATAATCTGTAACAACTGTTCCCCTACTTAACCCTAAAGAACCTATCACTCCCTAATTCTAAACTGATAAATTAAATCCAGGTAAACCAACGAACCAATTCAGGAAGTTAAATCCACAAATGCATAAACAGGAAGTGATGCCATGGCTGAATATATTTATTTGGAGCACGTAAACTCTAAAAACACATAAAATAAAAGAGATGAGCACTTTTGGCTTTTAGCTTTCTTCAGATCTGATTTCCTGTTACCAAGTGCTCATTTAAATATTAAAACTACCCAATAAAAATCCTTTCTTCACTGTTGTAATGCATTAAAACTCTGATGTCTCTCTTCACATTCACAAGCTGAACTAGCCAATCACACAAGTGAAAAGGAGGGGGTGTGGCCAATAAATGTCATTGCCTCAGTCGATGCCTCTTTATGATAGGTTTCATTGATAGTACTTCATTAAGCCCTGGTTCCTTGTATGCCCTTATGTCAGCAACCCATTTACTTTCCTCATATTCAGTCAGTCCTTTCAAATCACTTTTTTCTTATGCTAGATTTCAGCACCTGCAAGACCATAAAACAAAAGAAATTATCAGGGTTCACGCTAATGCATTTGTAAAGGGCATTAGTGCTATTTTTATTCTTAATGTCCCTTACATGCAATTGTATCCTGATCCTAAATTGGAAGTTTGTTTTGCCTGTATAGAAGGCAGTGCACTTCATGCACTTTGCAACATAAATAATGTTCTTCTTTGCACAATTCACAAATATAGGAGTTCTATATGTCTTGCCTGTGATCGGATGTTGGAAACATTGATCTTGCATCAGATGCTGACATGACATTGAACACATCTAAAGGTACCACATTTCTATGTATATGACATCTCCACTTTTTCTTTGCCTTGACATAGTAACTGTTTTTAATTCTTCTTATTCTTACAGCAGTAGCTCGGATTGTCTCCTACTATATGCCTTATTGACTCATCAGTTGTTAAAATCCACCAGTTTCTTCTAATTATATCACATATCTGTTTAGCATCTTTACTGTATGTTAATATATATCTCATGGAATGTCATTCTGTCCTTCTCCCATTTAAATCATCTTCACAACCAGGGTTATGGTTCCTATAAAAATATGGTTGACCCTTAGTAGCTCTTAGATGTCACAAATTCACTATAGTATCATTCATTTCTTGGTCTTTATATCCTCTCTGCAGCAGTTCTTCCTTTGTATGTATTACACATTCTTCATAAATATTATCCTCAGTATTCAGCCTAGAATGCCATAAATATTTGTTATTAACCACTTGTGGAAAAATATGTAGTGGGTGCATGCTTGTACGATGCAGTGTGTTGTTCCACCAGCATCGTTTTTTATAGGTTCAAGTCTGCTTATTACCATCTTCCTGTTTAACTATTGTAACATCTAGGAAGTCAGTGATTGTTTTGGAACTCTTGACCTCAAAGTCAATAAATTCTGTAGTGGACTTTAAGAAATTCACAAATTGACCCAATTCATTTTCACTGCCATCCCATAACATAAATATGTTATCCACAAATCATTTGTAATAAAAGAGCTTATCTCTCCAGGTGTTATTGGTATGAAATACAAAATCCAGCTCCCACTGTGCCATTACTATATTTGAATATGAGTTGGCACATGATGTGCCCATTGCCACCCCCCCACTTCTGTATATAATATTAGTTTCGAAAAGGTTAGAACATTATTGTCTATTATACAATGATTGCCGATTAGTATTCCAAAACGTGCACGCTGACTGGCCAGCCCAACCAGCATGCCCACTGTAAATCCAACATATACTAATTTAAAAAGGTCCAGATGCCCGGACTTTTTCCATTAGTATAGGTCTTGAATTTTTTTTTGTTTGTGTTAGGTAGCAACGGAGAATGGAAGATCTCCATTGCTGTAATCTCACTATGTTATACATTTAACATAGCGAGATATCTTTAAAAAAAAGCAACGGAGATCTTCCTTTCTCCATTGTTTTTTTAAAGATACCTTGCTATGTTAAACTCATTTAACATAGCGAGATAGCTTTAAAAAAGGGAACGAAGATCTTCCTTTCTCCATTGTTTTTTTTAAAGCTATCTCGTTATGTTAAACTCATTTAACATAGTGAGACAGCTTTAAAAAAGCAACAGAGATCTTCCTTTCTCTGTTGCTTCCTCTACACAGCTCTGATGTATTGCATAATCATACACATGTGCAGTACATCAGAAAAGCCCCAGGATAGCGGAAAACCACAGAAGGGCACCATGCAGGTATTATACAAAGACATTATTTAAGAAAAGTAAGTTTTCTTTTTTTTTAAATAATGTCATTGTATAATAGCAATAACCCACATCTGGGTGTGGGTAATGCTAGATTTACCCATGGTTCTCTTTGTTTGGTCACCAACTGTGGGTAAATCTAGCATTATCCACACCCAGACATGGGTTGTTGCTTAAGGATAATATCTAATAAGTAGCACAGTTGCATGATATCAGCTGCAGTATATTCATTGGTCATGTGCAAGAATCTTCTAATGGATTCAACACCATAATTGTTCGGTATGACTGCAAATAGGTTTTTACATCCATAGTTACCAGTAATATACCTCTATGGAGATTTTTATCATGACAGTATCTTGATAACGTCAACAGAAATTCCTCTGTATCTCTTAAGACTGTTGTTGCTTTAGTCAATGGTCCCTTTAGTTGTTGTTCTATATAAATGGAAAGGGTTTCCGTAATCCAACCTGCCCCTGAGACTATGGGTCACATAGGACGATTATGTAATTGTTTATGTATTTTTGGCATCCCCTTTATCATTGGTACTAATGGATCTTTCACCAAGAAATATTCATATATCTCTGGACTAAACAAAAGACCTGCATCAGAAGAATCAGTCTTAATGCAGGTACCGGAAGAAATGCAAAATATCCATGTAAATGATCTGACACTAGGTTTAGTGGTGAAGTTATTGAATTATGCATTAACAGACAATGAATGTAAGATCTTAAACAAAGGTCTGACCTTTATTCCTGCAGCACCATCAAGATATAGTGAATTTGTATTTGATATAAAGTATTTTGCTAGAAACATAGCCTCAAAACAAATGTTTAATGCGAATAATATGAATGTGGCACATGAGACAAATGTGGCTACACATTTTAAGAAACCAAGTCTTATGGTTCCAGTGCTGCCCTCCACAGTACATACATTTGTGAAAGTTTGTAAAGAGGAGGTTTTCCACACGAGACAAACAAATAGGTCTAAAGGCTTTCACAATAGGAACAAGAATGAAAGGGATGCCTTACAAAGACTGATGAATAATGACTCAATTATAATAAGACCTGCAGGCAAGGGAGGAGCGATCATTGTAATGGATAGCTCATGGTATAAACAGAAGATGTTTGAATTATTGAATGATGTTAGCACCTATAAACATAATGAAGACATGAGCTGGATAAACTGATAATGGATATAAACCATAGTCTGTATGACCTCATGCTAATACATTTGATTAGTCCAGAGTTATATGAATATTCAAGTCCCTGGCTGTGTGGTATTGGAATTTGAGTAGCTAGAGCTTGAGTGGCTGTCGAACACCCCCTTTGAAATTGTGGGACCCAATTTGGACCATTTTGGTGGAAGCCCCTCTCTTGACCTCTCATCTATCACTCCACCCTTCCCTTCACTTGCTGGCTTGTTGGACTTAAGACTATTTCAGATTAGGTATTGTGAATATATGCTGTTACTGTATATTAAAATAAAAATATATATATGTTTATTTATTAGCTTATAGCTTGTCATACGATCTGTTATAATGGAAGCAAGCTATTAAACTCCTGAATTACCTGGGATCCAATCTCCTGTAGTTTCTCTCTCAGGGTCTACTTACCTCGCTTAGGCACACTATGAGGGGCCTATCTGATGGGCCACTTGGGCTGTGTATCTACACAGTGCTTCATTAGGTGGGTGCATCCTGGCTTAACAGTAAACACATTTAAATCTCCTGTAGCACTGTCTGCACTGGATTAACCTGGGTAGAAGATAAATAGACAATTCCCTCTTGTCCCCCCCCACATAATTTTTTTTTTATTTTATCTCCTTTTTATCTTTTTTGTCGCTCCTTCTTTCCTTCTGCCACTCATTTGATTCATGCCTCAACCTCCTTCACACCTCATGACCAAAAATTGTACATACTGTAAATCTTTGTTCTTTGTATATTATTTTCTCCATAGAAACATTCTACTCTATGATATGTTTGACTTGCACATCTAGTCTTCTTACCTGTTTTATTCAATAAATTCTTGTATCACATCTACTTATGATTATATTCACTGATGCTGTATATTATCCTGACTTAAACCTCTCTGCATGCTTGGCCTTTCATTACCACTGTTGCAGTGATATTGATTAAAGCTTATTGATTTTTTGGTTGTACTTCTGTCATGCTGAGATTGAAAACATTCTAGATAGAGCAATGTTCTACTCTGATAAATGAATTAAATAAAATGTATACACACATCTTTGCAAGTTAAGTTCAAGAGTACTGTAGTAAAGTAATATTTCTATTCATTTTGTCTAGTTATATTCACAGCGCCAAACTGTATATAGCACAGAAGGGTTATATATACTCTGAAGAGGTTTGGAAGAATGCATTCAGTGAAAGGTGCTGCAGACAACACCAAGCAGAGTATGCTATTAAGAAACAAGTTCAGTTCATGTTGATACAAAGAACCTGGTAAAATCTTATGACTTTTCACAGTCCCCAGCTCTCACCTTATATGTCCCGTGGTCTTGGATACCAGGAAGTATTGGTCAAATAAGTCAGTGTTGTTCTGCTTAATGGTTGTAGGTCCCCCAAAAAGAGCATCAACATTTTTTAATCTCATTATATATTCTCATCTCTTCTTGTCACTTTCTTCCTTCATGAGTTTTCCCTCATTTTCTGCACTTGCATTGAATGGTTAGGGGCTCTTACCTGGTTAATTCTCATAATGTGTTACAGACTATATCTGTCCACAAAGACACATAAAACCAATGATCCTCCTCAGAAAACTCAGTAATAATAACAATGATAAGACATCTCCTTAGAAATGGCATTGCTCATCCACCAATTCACTAATACATATTTCTGAAAGTTCCTTTTATTTGTTTAATTATTTGTTATACTGGGTAAGTGGGTTAATACATGCGTATCTTTAGCAGCCATATCCAAAGTCACAAGAGTGACGGTAAGGATTGCAGGCAATGATAATTTACAGTGGTCACTATGTAACAAGGTTTGGCATGAGGAAGGAAATCAGAATGCCTTAAGGAAACCCACATGGATGTAGGGAGATTATACAAAACTCCACGGTTTGATTAGCTTTCTATTAACACTGACCCCCCCCCAGAAAAAAAAATCTCCAATGCAGTCCAGCCTTTTTATAGCTTTACGTTTCTGTTTGCCCCTATTTTGTATGTGTCTCTGAAACTATGGTGCTCCTGCTATATATATATTTACTAGTCAATCAGTTTCTGTTATTTCTTTTTTGCTTTCAGCAAAGTAAGTGATTGTTCTGTCTAGCGCTACCTTCCATCAATCAGTTCATACACCTCATGTATCATTCTGGGATTATTCTGCTCCAATCTGTGACTGCACCAAGCATTTTGCTGCCATACAGTTGAACTGGTAATGTTCTGCCACAAGTCTTAGTGATCAGAAGTTAACTCACTTCACTCTTGTCTGTTATTATTTTATGCTAACTAGTATTTCTAGCAATGTTCTCTGAGACTAACAGTAATTTCTTGTAACTGTATTCATTATGGAGTGGATGGGAGATTGTAGGTTTACCCCGGGTATCACATCTGTGTCACTGTTAGACAGAGGCACAGTATACTAACCTCGAAAAAGGGCATAGCAAAATTATTTTAAAATGGGTGGCGAAAGCCAAACACACTCTGGCTAGGCTTATAAATGCCCTAGGGCAGATAGCCTAGTATGAACCTATGAACCTATTATCAACAAAGTATAAATCCCATGAAAGCAACAGAAGCAAAAGAAAGCATAGTACTTCTCTATTAGTCTTCAAATTAAATCTGCTTTAATTACCTTATGAGATAGTAACTGGAGCAGTATACAAAAAAGGATGGTTAATCCAACCAGTTTGGGTTAAAAACCCTGTTTAATACTTGGTGACAGAAACTAACTACAAAGGGAGCATATCTGGGTCATGTAGGGCATAGCCTAGTGCAAGGCCCTCTGATGGTGTGGGGATGTATTTTGCCAAATAGGTCCAATCGGCCTAAGGTTGGCCTTGTGAAGATGTAGGAATTTCTTTGACTAGAGAATATTGTAGTTGTATATAAACTTGTGTCACATTTGAATATATATAGAGAAAATTAATGATTTATATTTGGGCAATGTTAAAACAGCATTCATCTGTTCACCTATCCATCCATCTATTTTCAGATTCCTGCTTCATCCACATCAGTCACTGGGAGTCAGAGACTACCCTGGTAAGCTAAGAGGGTAAGGTATGAACCAAAGAAATGTCAAAAGTTCTGCTGACACTTATTTATGCTATCTGTGATAACTTCCCAATTATCCATTTTGGTGTGCTGTATCAATTTAAACTGATGAGAAAACTATCTCCTTTACATCTTCAGCTATAGATGTACCCTTCAGAATAACCACTTTCTATTATGTCTACTCTGTCTGGATAAAGCATGAAATATGTGGAAGTTATATGGCTGAAAATGACTGCAAACACAGCTTTGACACCAGACACATTAAATGTCTTGGGTTGGTACTCTCTGAAACTGATTTTGTAAGTTGTGATGAGAATGCAGATCATCATCATCATCAGCCCCCTTTTTCCCATTTTTCTACATGGGGTTGGGTATCATGTTAACTGTTGACAACTCTCTTCATTCTGTGCCACACTCCTGCCTTCTTCAACACTCATGCCTGACTGTCACAGATTTTCTTTCACACAATCCATCCACCTCTTTGCTGGATGTCTTCGCTTCCTCTTACCTTCTTTCTGTCTGTCCCAAACCTTCCTCACCAGATTGTCTTTTGCTTTTCTACACATGTATCCAAACCATCGTAATCTGTTCTCTTTGATCTTTTCTGCAATTGGAGCTACTTTAGCTTCTGCTATGTCCTCATTTATTCGTCTGTCCCACAGTGTGCATCCTACCACCTTTCTCAGGCACTTCATTTCCATCACCTGTAGCTTCTTCAACTGTTCTGCCTTTTTACTTCCCAGGTTTCTGTACCATCCAGTCTATTTATTTTCTACACAGGTTAATCCACCAAAATGGTCCAAATTGGGTCCCACAATTTCAAAGGGGGTGTTCGACAGCCACTCAAGCTCTAGCTACTCAAATTCCAATACCACACAGCCAGGGACTTGAATATTCATATAACTCTGGACTAATCAAATGTGTTAGCATGAGGTTATACAGACTATGGTTCATATCCATTATCAGTTTATCCAGCTCATGTCTTCATTATGTTTATAGGTGTTGATATCATTCAATAATTCAAACATCTTCTGTTCATGCCATGAGCTATCCATTACAATGGTCGCTCTTCCCTTGTCTGCAGGTCTTATTATAAATGAGTCATTATTCATCAGTCTTTGTAAGGCATCCCTTTCATCCTTGTTCCTATTGTGAAAGCCTTTAGCCCTATTTGTTTGTCTCGTGTGGAAAACCTCCTCTTTACAAACTTTCACAAATGTATGTACTGTGGGGGGGGGGCAGCATTGGAACCATAAGACTTGGTTTCTTAAAATTTGTAGCCATATTTGTCTCATGTGCCACATTCGTATTATTCGCATTACACATTTGTTTTAAGGCTATGTTTCTAGCAAAATACTTTATATCAAATACAAATTCACTATATCTTGATGGTGCTGCAGGAATAAAGGTCAGACCTTTGTTTAAGATCTTACATTCATTGTCTGTTAATGCATAATTCAATAACTTCACCACTAAACCTAGTGTCAGATCATTTACATGGATATTTTGCATTTCTTCCAGTACCTGCATTAAGACTGATTCCTCTGATGCAGGTCTTTTGTTTAGTCTAGAGATATATGAATATTTCTTGGTGAAAGATCCATTAGTACCAATGATAAAGGGGATGCCAAAAATACATAAACAATTACATAATCGTCCTATGTGACCCATAGTCTCAAGGGCAGGTTGGATTATGGAACCCCTTTCCATTTATACAGAACAACGACTAAAGGGACCATTGACTAAAACAACAACAGTCTTAAGAGATACAGAGGAATTTCTGTTGACGTTATAAAGATACTGCCATGATAAAAATCTCCATAGAGGTATATCACTGGTAACTATGGATGTAAAAACCTATTTGCAGTCATACCGAACAATTATGGTGTCACACCACTGTCTTGTACACCTTACTTTTCAGCTTCTTTGGCATTCTTCTGTCATAGACTACACCTGATACTCTATGCCAGTTGGCAGCAGCCCCTCTGATTCTAGCTTTGACCTCTTCATTCAGACCACCCTTCTCCTCTACTCCCCCTCCCAGATACTTGAAGCTGTTTACCTGTTCCACTATCTTCCCTTCTATCTCTATTCTCAGCTTCTTCTGATTTTCCCAATTTGCTGCCATTACCACCATCTTATCTGTGCTTAGTTTCATCCCATGTGCCTTCAAATTTGCATTCCTTTCTCTTATCCTTTGCTGAAGTTTTAGGTCAGAGTCTGCTTGCACTGCCACATCATCTGCATACAACAGCTTTGTTGATCCCTCCCCTCCAACCTGTTTGCTAATGTAGTCCTTCACCAGTATGAACAGCAGTGGGCTCAGAGCTGAACCCTGATGTACACCCACTCCCACTGGGAACCCCTCTGTGAGGCCAAACACTGTTTGTACTTGAGTCATTGGGTCCTTGTACATAGCCTGCACTAATTCTACCAATGTTTCTGGGACTTCAAACCACCACAGTACTGCCCAGATCAGCTTTCTTGGGACCTTGTCATATGCTTTCTCCAAGTCTAGGAATGCCCAGTTGGACTCTCTCCTCATCTCTAGCTTCTTCTCAAATATCTGTCTCAATGCAAACATTGGGTCAATTGTGCTGCATCCTGATCTGAATCCAAACTGCTCATCTCCCATCTTACATTCTACTACTCTGCATATCCATTTATCAATCACCCTCTCCAGAACATTTGTTCTTGTACACTGGCATGAATATGCTTATTCTCCAGTCATCTTGGACATGCCTTTCTCTCCTCACTGCTATTAGTACCCTCAGGAGCCATTTCTCCCCGTCTTACCCAACATCTTTAACATATCTGCTGTGACCTCATCTGAGCCTGCTGCTTTCCTGACTTCATCTTCTTTAGTGTTGTTCTTACTTCTAGGGTGGGCTCCTCTTCTTCTCTCATCATAGGCTGTTTCTGGGGCAGTCCAGCTTCTGTGGGTGTTTCTTTATTCAGAAGCTGATGGAAATACTCCTTCCATCTGCCTTTGATGTCCTCTGGACTGGTGAGCAGGTTGTTACTGGCTGTCATCCCTTATGAAGGGTGTCTGACTATCTTCTTTATATGTCTTTACCTTGCAACCTGATATAGTTTCTTTGTGCCCCTTATTGAGTCACTTTCCAGAAGTTGGTACAGAGCCTCTGATGCCCTATTCTTTCTATTGCAACTTCTTTCTTAGATTCCTTGTTAGCCAACCAGTAGTACTTCCTAGCCTGGTCAGTCTTTTCTATCTCCCACTTCTTCCTGCACTCCTTCTTTCTGCATTCCACCACTTTCCTTATGTGCCTTATTTCCATACCTGGCTCAGCCACATCCTACATGCTGTTAGGCACTGCCATTCTTCTTCAATTCCACCTATTTCTTCCTCTTCTTGGGGTGCTAGAGCCCTGAGTAATTCCTTGAACTGTTGTACTTTCTCTCCAGTCTAGGTCGTCAGCCTGGTCTCTGTTGAACTTAGAGCCTTCTCTGACCACCTGATTGCAGCAACTACTGGTTTATGCTGTGGGCCAACCATTTCACTGGGGATGACTTTACAATCATGGATTCTACCCCAGTGCCTTTTCCTTATTAGGAGGAAGTCTACCTGAGTTGTATGTTGACTACTCTTTTTATGTGATCTTATGACTGTCTCTCTTTCTGAACCATGTGTTGGCTACTATCAAGCCATTTGCCAGACAGAAGTCTAGAATGGCTTCTCCTTCTATATTCTTGTTGCCCCATCCATGTGGACCCAGGCAGTCCTCATATCCTGTTCTGTCTGTCCTGATATGTGCATTCAAGTCACCCCATTATCAACACCAATTTATGTTCTCCTGCTTTATCTAGTAGGTCCTGCTACTATCCCAACCATGCTGTGGGGCATAGGTACTGGAGTCTGACTGCCATGAGTCTGTCATTAATTCTCATGATATCCCTTACTGCCTTCTGAAGGCACTCTCTCCCTCCTCCACCATTTCTAGGATCCCAAGCCAAGTGGTGCTGCACTGCCCTTCTCTTGGATACATAGGATGTCCAGCCTCCTCCATATCATATCATTTTCTTTGCTGGATCCTGTCAGTGAACCTACATTGCAGGTTGGTTGGTTTTACATTCAACAGAGTGGGCAACTAGATGGCAGCCACACACTGGCCAATAGGGGCACATATACCCCTCCCCTGGCATACCCACTTATTTTGGCAACATTAGTCAACATGACCGAATCACCTAGACTAGAGGTTAGACTCGAACCTTGCACCTTGTGCATGAGAGGCAAAGACCTTAACTACTAAGCCATCTGGTCTCTGTGCATGCAGATACAGAGTGAGATCCCTCAGCCATTCTCCAAAAAGAAAAGCAGATGCAGCACTCCACCTATATCAACTGATGCATAGTGATGGACTTAGGTACATGCACACCAAAATGGACAATTTTTCGAACTGCGTCTTTCAAGGAAATGATCAGATCAGAAGGTAAGTGTTTATGATATTCCACTCTTGAAGTGGATGTATAATATGTCATGATCTGTGTTACAAAATTAGATAACATGCTTGAAAGATTGAAATTTGATGACTTTCTGTTTCAGGCTATGATGGAAAAAAACTTACAAAATACACACAACTGTTTTTAATGTATTTATTTTAAACAAATGTACACTTAACTTTTGGCATTAATATGTGAAATGAGGCACCAAATCCTCTTTCAGCTTCATGCTAAAATATTTATAAATTACTTTCATCTGTTTAAATATTAGGAATCATTTACAACTATAATTTTATGTCCAATTTAAAAAAAATCAATTCTTTTAGAGCTGCTGATGGTTTTATTTCCTGATCTCAGAGATGCAGGCCTTACTGTGAACAAGCTTATAAGACCTGTTTCTTCAAAGTTTAAATTACAACACAGTGGTTTCCAAAGTGAAAATAATACTGGTTCATAAACATGGTTTTAAAACTGCATATGTTTCAGGTTTGTAGCATGTAACATATTTTGGTATCCCTTTCTTGTGGTTCTTTTTCAAAAGCATCTACATAAAGAATAATAATTTTGTGATATTTAATCTGGAAAAATGCTGTGAGAATGTGCAGTCATTCACACTACTTATGCATTTAAGACAATTTCTGTGGATAGCATTTAAATAGCAGTCTATCACACATCTATACTTGTATTTTGTATAGAGATGGGGTGTACATTTATTTATACCTTAGTATGCTGTTAGAAATGATTATGTAATATGTTTACCATTGCTTCTCATAATTCTGTGACCTCTGAGAATCTCCAGCGTAATAATATGTAGATGGACTTCTCTTTCTTTACAACAATCTTGAGAAGGATTGTGGTCTAAAAAACTCTGTTTTTTTACAGGGGCCCTGGAATTTATGAACATGAGGTATAGGTATATAATTGCATCTTGTACCCTGTTTTTGTATGCCACTGGAGACCACTGTGATTCATGGACATGAACTGTGGTACTCCCTGGAGGAGCACACGGTTCCATTCCTGGCATCTTAACTAGTGCACAGGTGTACTCTTGTACTTGGGAATGACAGTTAGCACCATGTATCCTAATGGTGCTATACAGCGCTGGTGAGTAAGGCTGTTCATATTGCACAGCATGCCTTACCAAGTAGCTGCTGTAGCTGCCTTACTTAGTAGTGCTGACCACCTCTGCCATTGGGTTTATTACCATAATATGGTAATGGGGAGACCTAGTGTACTGTGAGCTCCCATTGCCAAAAGCAAAGCCCACTAGCCTCAATTTGTGGGGGCAGGAGAGAGTAGTGTATGGTAGCATATTTGTCTGCAGCATAGGAGACTCCATATCATTTCAATTCTACAGGATGACCTTAAAGTAGCTCTTCTAACACTCTAGGTATTAATGTACTGGGTATGATAATCCTTAACTCGGCATTACACAACTAGCTTTTAAGGTAAGTTCATCCTGTCATTGATAATAGTTTGCCAAAAGGGATTTGTGTTCGGCTGTCCAACAATTTTGAGTCCCAGTGTTCAGGTGTGATTTTATTTTGTAGTGTCTGTTTCTGATTTTATCATATATGTTGTAAATGGAAGGTCCTACATTTTACTGAAAGAGAGCATGTCAGTGTTCCCTAACTTCTCGTGTTGATCACTCACAGTCTTTAATGGTAAGTGAGAATCTGTTGGCATTTGTATGGCATGAATATACCCTACTAAAAGGTTACAAGTCCACGGACCAACTCAAAGCCCTGTAACTATACTCTGTATCCTAAAGACTGCTAAGAGGTGACCTGTGTCTGGCATAACAGGCATCCTCTGACCAAATACTGATGGATTTGCTGCACATCAGCAAGTCAAATGGTATCAAACTCTCTAGCCATGTAAAACAAAGCTCATCTCTGTCCATATTCAAGCGCAAATTGGATTTATGGATGGGAAATGGAAAATACAGGACTGCCCCTATGCTACCAATGGGCAAAGGCAGATCATAAATGCTTTATCACATGCATGGAACCCCTCAAATTATGTATAGCATGGTCCTAGTTATTCTATCAATCATGGGATGGGTAAGGCCAACCGAAAGCTAAATGAGATAGCTTAATTCAAGCACAGAAAGGGAAACTGGCTAGGTTTAAAAAGGCCTGCAAAGGCAGCTAACCTAGTATTTACCTATGAACCTATGAAGTATATCTGCACTTATTACTGTATTGGAGACCACCTAATGACAGTTCCCATCATTATTCTGGCAGGTGTTGTGGTAAGGATTCCCTTTTGTGGGCTAAAAATTAAGATCAATGATCTGCACCAAGCTTAAATTCTCTTTCATTTAGGGTGTAATTTGTCTCAGTTGTAGACAAGCAGCATGAAGCAAATGCTATAGGCCTCGCTTTGCCACCTTCCTTAACCTGCTACATCACTGCTTCAATAGCATATGGAGAGGCATTATGTGCCAGTTTCACTGGAAGGGACAAGTTATAAAGTATCAGGACTGAACTGGAAGTAACCAACCTCATTGCCTCACAAAATAAGTGTTCATATTCTTCAGCCATTTTCCGTCAGCTACCAGCATATAATAGCTCATTTAGTGGATGCAAGATGTGTCAAAATTTGACCAAATCTTGTTTTTGTATTTCACAAATCCAAATAAAGATCTTAGCGGTAAACACATTTTGGCTGTGGAGCCTTTAATATACATTGAATTTTATCTAGACATTTATGTAACCCTTGGTCATCTACTATGCACCTACAATATCTGACACTGATCTTCAAGAACTCAAATTAAACTTGCTTAGGACTTGATTTGTATTCCTCCAATCTTTCCACCTTTCCAGGACTCTTTTGAAGTTCTCTAAGTGCTTCTCATCTATAGCACGTGTAACAATAATATAAATAAGATAGCAACTAACTCTGGGCATTCCCTGGAGGACAAAATCCATTGCCTACTGCCAGATAACTTGGGAAGAATCTACACTAAAGACCAGTTTGTTGTAATTGTAGTGACCCTTGATGGCATTGATCATTAGGAACATCTTGGAATCTTCTTCCATCTACATCTGATGGTAAACATCAAGTAAATTCACCTTTGAAAAACATTGCCCACCTGACATGCCGGACAGATGTGCTTAATTCTTGGTAAAGGATACTATTTGGCTTGCAGTACTGGATTAATTGTTAATTTAAAATCTCTGCAAAGTTTGACCTTGTTATCTTTTTTACTGCTGTAACCCCTGGACTCCTGTTTACTCTCAAATGTAATCCACCTGCTTCCAGCCAGTCTGCCACCTTTGCAACCAATAAATGGATGTAGCATAAGGTACTGGATGCACTTTGAAAAACATTGGAAATACAATCTCAAGTAATTTTTTTTTACCTTTAATGTGCTGAAGGATGCCAATTTTTTTCCGGCTTTTTCCCAGTTAGGGGTCGCCACAGTGGAACTCTGGTCTGCTAATGAAGGATGCCAATGACACTTCTAAATGCAACGACAGCATCTCTCAAAATACAGGGACAGGCTCTCTCAATATCATTTCCAATATTACCTCAGTAGTTTGCAGTACAGAAGACCATGGCTGAAGCCTCCTCATATGTTTCCAGTCACCTTCCTTAGCCATTCACTATCCAATTATTTTACATCACCATTTGGTATAATGTACAAATTCAACACCTCCCTTTCACCATTATACACCATTGATATACCCAGAAGTGCAACTTGCTCACTAGTCTGTGTTTTGAGAAGAACAGCAGAAGGGTTTAGCTTTTTTTCTGAAACATTATGAAACAGTTGACTGTGTGACAAACTCTAGTTTTGCTATATGACTATTTAACATTGGTGTGAGTTAAATCACCTGTTTGTCTTCCCACTGATATTAAATATCTCTTGAACAGGAGGACACAACATCTTCACTGTCACTGTCAGTGACTTTTTCAACACTATGCTTGTTTTTCTTTTCACCATGACACATTTACTCTTTTGATGTGGTATTTCCTCACGGCATTGCCCTCACTCCTCATTTTTGAATTCACTGAGAAATTTTGAATTTCACAGATGGAACCTACATCCACACTGGTAATATGGCTTTTGATTTGTACACTGTATATCCTTATTTTGTTTACAGCACCAATTATAACTACATCTTGTAACTCCAGGTATCTTTAACCACCATTTCCATTGAAATTGCAAACTCCAGTGCCTGTTTCCATAATAAATCTGCTTCAGTTAACATTTTCTTCTGAATTCCTTCTTGTAGGATTCCACACACCAAAGGGTCATGTAGAGCATCATTTAAGACATTACCAAACTGACAATGTTCTGATAATTGTTTTTTCAGTTATACCACATAAACTACAATTATCTCCTTCCTCATTTTGATTATACTTATGGACGTGTTCTGTTTCCCTTACACTAACTCATAAACCCCTTTGTCAGCAGTAAGTAAGTACCAGTAATGCAATGTGTCATAATTCAATAAAGTATTGATTTCTATTCAAAAGATGACATTGTATGCATTAATACGGAACTATCACAACATGAGATACAACTACAGGGACTATAAAGCAGCTTCATGGAAGTTTAAAAAAAAACCCTTCTGACCTGGATGGTACAATAGCTCATGTTATGGTAGTTCTGTATTAATACATATGATGTCATCTTTCGAAAACAGAAATCAATACTTTGTCGAATTATGACACATTTGGCTCCTGGTTGTGTTAATACACAAGTACCAGACTGACTTCCTAATTCATTGTGTTTCAGGTTGGGAGCTGTGTGGTTACAAATACAAAATCTCTTAAGTGTTATCTTCCTACAAATTAAAAAAAATTGTTGGCTTCTGAATTATAATATAGAAGTCCTTATGGGTTGGGGGAGTCATTGCTCAGGACAGTAGGAAACATGTCATTGAGAGACAGTTTATAAATCTGGAATGTTGTTCACTACATTCAAGTGCAGATGGGTTGATGAAATTACTACATAGATGATGCGGTATAGAAGGGACTATTTTTCTTTTAATTTCACAGTCTTTTATTTTCTTCATAGAGACAGTTTTTCTGAGCATTTCATATTTGTGCATAATGTCCTCAGGAGGCTTCCTTTTCTAAATAGTTTTGTATATAGTTTTCTTTTCAGGAAATTAGGATTGACTTCCTTGTTCCATCCAGGAAGTTATGTATTTCCGGTTAGGAATGAGAGCAGGAATCAAAATAGGACCAGTTATATGGCAACTATTCCAACATGGAGGTAATTACTATACAAAGGTATGGATGGTGTTATGTATTAGTAATAGTAATATGTTTTTCAAAGATGTGTTATCTATTATTAATGTTTACTGCAAACTGATGCCCTCTGGTGTTGTTTAATAATGCCTTACACTGCCCTTTCTGCCAAAGAAAAAAGACACGTTTGTGTACTACAAGTTCCACTTCCACAATTGTCTATATTCTCTTCATGCTGTACACTGAAGCTTGGTTGTCTTACTGCTTATCCTAAATAAAATCTTGATTTATAATAATTGTGTTGCTGCAACCACCTGCTGAAATTATCTTGTCTTGCACTACTCATAGGTAATTTCAGTATTTACAAAAAAAATACAAGCATACATTTCTGTGTAAAAATAATTTCTAAATCAGTGTACATCTTATGTAAACAGTTGCATGCTTCATGTAGATAATAACCATCCTTTTATACTTACAACCTGATTGTTGATAATCATTTACGCAATATGGCTCACAATGTAAATATCTGTCAATATCCTTGTTATATTAAACACACCCCCCCCGGATTTACTAAACTTCCGTGCAGGACTAGTTTAGTCCTGCACGGAAGTGCCCATTTAGGAGCAGGACGGCAGCGTGCCATGCATAATAATGAAGGTGTGCTGGCCAAGCTCCTAGGCTTACACAGAGCATGTACGTGTGCAGGGGGCGTGTCTGAGAGCAGAGTTCTCAGAATAAACACTCCCCTGCAATGTCGAACAGCAGAAGCTGTTAAGAAATGAATGAGATCACTCACAGGTGTCCCCATATCCCACCAACAGATCCCCACATGTACAACAGCAACAGGACTTATAAAATAAACGAAGAAGCCTATCTATATCTTTTAAAACACCGATTAAAGCTAACCATAGGTGTGCAGGTGTGCCCATCGTTTAGCTATGGTTAATGCAGCTGAAATAGCAAAAGAGGGATAAAAAGCAGGATATGTGCAAATGAAGCAGTACAGCAATATTGTAGTGGGCAGAGCGTTCACCTCACGAACAATCAATCCCGGTTCGAGTCCCACTGCAGTACATTCCATTTCCATGTCAAATCACCATTATGATCAATATATTTAGTTGTATAACCTAATAAATAACATATATGTGTGAACTGGAGTAGTACGCAGTGTAATGAATGATAACCCCATACATTTGCCAAATCCACCACCTCTCCAAGAACCAGTAGACTATTACTGTTGAAAATAGAGCAGTAGTAAGGATAAATAAGCATGAGTAAGCAGGTGCAAGTCTGTTTGCATGACGGGAATCAGTGCTTACACAGAGTAAGCAATAGTAAGGCCAACCATGTGTAAGTGGATGTCACCAGAAATTAGCAGTGCTTACCATCACGCAAACCCACTGACAACTACAACTACGTAAAAGTGCTTCAACCACTCCGTATCCAACGGGCCTCGTTCTGGCCAGCAACAAACTAAACAGTCCCTGCAAGGCTCGAACCCAGGAGCCTACACATTATAGGCAGTGTGATTTACCACTAAGCTACCACAGATATACATAACCCTGACGTTTCCACAAGCATAGCATCCAGCAATACCATTCAACATTACAGGACATGTAGCTAAATATGTAGTTGTATGTGTGTATGTGTGTGTGTGTGTGTGTGTGTGTGTGTGTGTCTGTATATATATATATATATATATATATATATATATATATATATATATATATATATATAACTAAATAGATATATACCTCTCCCTCTCTGTATTACATATGTATACATATGTAGACATACATATATATAAATATCCACATATAGATATATACATATGCAGACATCCATACATCTATATGTCGTTAGATATACAGCAATATATATATATATATATATCTATATATATATATATATATATATATATATATATATATATATATATATATATATATATGTGTGTGTGTGTGTGTGTGTGTGTGTGTGTATACACAGTTATATATCTATGATATGAGACAGCACATAAGAATGATATGTATGACCACAGGCACCGCCAATGAGGGTGAGGGATCTCGATCAACATACGTGTCACACGTACCAATATCTCCCATCCCCCACAGCCAAACAGGTGAAACATACAAACAAACACACAAACAAAGTAAACAAAGGGGATTCCCAAACCACAGGCAGGATACTACCAGTAGGAGAAACATTGTGGACCCACTAAGTCTAATCTAGAAACAAAGACAGGAACGTCCCTTGCAGGACAACCCAAAAATTATAGGATTTTCGGATTACCGGCATTACACCAATTCGTCAAGGCAGGGCACATATGTTCTCAGACTACAAGGCTGGGAAAGCCTGAAGATCCATGGGTCGAGACAACATATGTGATGGGTCCTGAGAAGTGGAAAGTGGGCAGTGTGTAGTAGTGTGGCTAGACCTGATCTGCACCCAGAGAAAGGATGATTGTTGTGGAGGGGGATCTGGTGGGGGGGACGATGGGTATGAAATTATGGGTTGAGGCATGCCAGTGTTGGATGGAGCGATTCTAATCGGACCGCTTTGTGGATGTAAGCAATAGTGTGAATTGGGCAGAGCATTCGCCTAATGAGCAGGCATTCCCGGTTTGAATCCCACTGAAGCACAGTCTATTTTACATGGCAAAGCACATTTTAACCAATAGTTTTGTTGCAAAATCCACTAAATAACATATATATATATATATATATATATATATATATATATATATATATATAAAAAATGGAGTACTGCAAGAAATGCACATGTGAAGTATCAGTGTCAGACTGAATAAGGCACTAGTAAGCAGGTTTAAGCACAAATAAGCAATAGTAAGCATATGTAAGCGCTAGTAAGCGGGCTGAAGCCCGTTCGCATGGTGGTAAGCAATGCCTACACTGGTTAAGTAAATCTGAAGCTCACACCCTGTAAGCAGATGTAACGGCAGGTTAGCAGTGCTTACCTCCACGCAAACCTGCTAACAACTGACTAAACGTGCCTTAACACTCTGTATCCAATGGCCCTTGTTCTGCCCAGCAACATAATAAACAGCCTCTGCTAGGCTCGAACACAGAACCCCGCACACCATAGGCAAAGTGATTTACCATTAAGCCATGTCAGATATACATAACCCTGATGCATTCAAAACATATCAACCAGCCCAGTCATTCAACAGTACAGGGAATGTATTACAACATGTAAATGTATTTCTGTGAGTAAATATAGTAATATCTAAAGAGATACAACATATCAATAGATGTATATATATATATATATATATATATATATATATATATATATATATCCATAGAAATATATATATATATATATATATATATATATATATATATATATATATATATATATATGGTCACACATCTGTAGATAGCAATGATAGATTGACAAATACAAATATGTCCATATGCACCGTTAATGTAGTTGTGACGCCCCAAACAATATACGTCATGTACGAATAGGTATACCCCAATACCACAGCCAAACACTTCCGCCCTGCAATACACTAAAGTGTTACATATCACATAAGCAGAAGCTGACATGACATGTGCACAACATGTAAACAGTACTACAACCCACCTGTATAATGTCAGGCTGGTATTGGTAATATATCATGCAGTACAGTGTGGCTCCCATAGGAAATGTAAAATATGAAAGCTATCAACATCCCCAGGACATATATATATACACAGACACATATATGCAGATATATATATATATATATATATATATATATATATATATATATATATATATATATATATATATATATATATATATATATACATGTGACTACACAGACACACACAGAGATATGTATAGTAAGATACATATGTAGAAGGTGCACACAATATAGAACAGCCACTATGCCTACAGTTCACACCTGAACAACTGGACACTGTATGGGCCACCCATGCAATTGCAATTGTCGCCTGCAACATATACCCACAGAGAGGTCATAGGAAAAACACCACACACAGGTTTGCAGACATGGAAAACCTTTATTTGTGTACTATTACAGTTCTACATGCCATTTCATATAGCTGTGCAGACACTGACATCCATATAAACAGAGTAATGCAACTGTAGCCTGGAAATGTTCACAACTGTCGCTGTCCAGGCCAATTCCTTCATATTGTACAATAGTAAAGACAGACAGGGCCACAGGATACCAAACAATCAACAGTATGTAATACAGCTGTATAGTTCAGCTGCCTTCATCTGCACTCTGTACAAATTCACTAGGTGTTGAAGATGTCAGTTGGCCAAATAGGAGGTAACTGTTACATAACAAGGCATAACGGACTCCATCACAAGCACACTGACAAACAGAACAGTCTTGTATGGCGGGAGGCAATAAGTCTGCATTAACCCAATATATGTGAATAATGTAAATATAGGTGAAGTATACGGTACTGTACATGCAGATACCTTAAGGCAGCTCACCTCTGATACCCCCACATTTTGTAACAGCCTAGGTCAGTTATGGTGCACCCCCCCAGACTCAGTACTGCAGGCCCATATACCACTGTTACATACACTGGCCTCTGGAGTGCATATGGGCATGGCACATATGTATTGTTTTGGTGTAGCCCACACATATATGGCCCCAGCATCACTGTATGTGTGGGGGATACAACAGCAGTGGACTGATGGCAGCAATGGCAGTGTGATATACACACAGCCCACTACAGAACAGTCCCTGACAGCATGTCATATGTGCAAAGCTTGATATGTAGGTGGAGGACAGAGGCTGGAACACAGGCCCATATGTGAGAAACTGTTACCATACACTAAGCAAGTTGCTGGTGTTACAGGATAGTCTGCAAGCTACCCTCAGCCAGGGAATTGAGGTTAGAAACAGAAATAGATGTAGCCATGTACTGATAGCACTCAACACACACTGCCAGTGAAATTTCTGACACAGGACCTGTGTGGTGGACAGACAAAACATGATAGGCACACCTCTGACCACCAACAGGATAGGCCCACAGTTGAGAGCTATGCAGGCAGACTACATTCCAAGGTAAACTAGTATGTACACACACACCCTGTAACACCAGTACCATACAAAGCATACCACAACTCTACTCACACTCTGTCTGTAGTTCTGGAATCTCCTACAAATATGTAGCTGGCCTAAGTGTGCTGGTTCCCCTGGAAGAGGTACTGCTACCCGCTGTCTGTAACACTGATGCCCACACACAGAAAGGATGTCCATCACACAGGAAAGGTAAAGGGACCACACCCACATGATGTGGTGATTTATAGTAGCTGGTTGCCATGACAGTGGTAATTGGAAGTACTACACAGCAAGCTGCATGCAGTTAGCAAGTGGAGTACACTGATTGGTGCAGAGGCCATCACCTGATCAAGTGCATTACCTACTAATGCCAGGCTACAATCTACCCCAAACAGCTCAATCCAGTCACAGGATAGAGAATGCAAGCAGGAAAAAAAAAAAACAGGAATAAAAACCCAACGAACATTTACAGCTGACAATGCACCCAGCTACACAGCTGCCAGGCAGTATTACATACTTCCCACAACAGGTATGTGAAGTATATGTACATGTATTAAAATGTAGTACCTGGTCCATAGAACTGTGATAGATGATGTGGAATGCATTATATGTGCCAGCAGGTGGTGTTGTGATGATGGTCAACTGAACAGCTGCTATGGACAATAGTGTCTATCCCTGTGGGTAGAGGGCTATAGCTGTTAACTGTGCAGGTCAGCACTGACAGACAGGATGTAAGCCATCATAGTGTGTGTTATGTAATGGGGAATATGCATATGGCGTGGACAATAGCCGGTGGTGGAAGTAATACCAGTATGATAGACATGTGGTAGCCATGGACCACCGCTGGCAGGATACCCAGGTGAATCTGTAATGTAGCATGGTGGAATGCCATAGGTGTGTGACAGAGTTACCTGCAAACAGGTCCCACATATACCCCACCAATGTCAGGCCGTGTCCATATGTGGCACCTGTCTGTGTTGTAGCAAGGCAGAACAGTGCAGCTTTGTAGGGAGGTGTCATGAGATTGTGGAGCTGATGTCTGAATGTACCCCGCATATAGGTATGCATATGTGTACATATGTCACAGATGTAATATCTAAGGATAAATGTATATCAGCATGTATGGCCAGAAATATACATATACCCATGTTTAGACATATATGTGCACATATATATGAAGTCACATATATCTACACACATATAGATAAATACCGATATGCAAATGTCTACATCTATACAAAGACACACACAAACAGATATGTATGGTAAGACATGTCCCCTATATCACTACCGCAGTGATGTGTGCTATGTGTGAGGCAGCAGCACACATAGCAATACAGACAGATATCTACAGCTGGCAGTGTGTGCACCTTGGACGGGTATGTCACATGTTAGTCCTGTCCCAGAACCACAATGCCCCCACCTGTGAATTATGCAATGGGAATATGGGGAAGTATGGCAGATACACACGTGGAGGTGGTCAGGATTGGTAGATATAGAGGACAGTTTGCAGGGGTGGTATGTGACACATGTGGTGGGTAAACACCGTGGATGGTGTATGTGGTATGTGATGTCGATGCCTCATGATCCCCAATATGGGCACAATGGGAACAAGGCTCCCACCAAATCCCACTCATAACAGCAGTCCATGTCCTGAAGGTGCCAGGTCTGGTGGCTGAGCAGGAGGAGCATGTTGGCCGTGTGAATGTGTACTGGGTAACTCAGATGGATGTTGCACATCCCTCATGTGTCTGTGGAGCCTGATAGGGAACAGACCCTAGACCTGAGCTCAGGGGACAGGGACATGTTGGTGTGTGCCTGAGGGGGGGGGTGGGTCAACATCCCCTGGGTGGTTCCACCTGATAGTATTGCTGTAAAAGTACATGAGGAGGCCCCAGGTTGGCACACACATGTGATGTGTCCAGGTATCTTGGTCAGATGGGTGTGGAGAGGTGGATCAGCTAGCCAATGGAACATACACATGTTATTGTGTCACTATCATAGTACATATGTTGGTAGTAATAGTCTACGCAATCCCGGTACATGTCCAACAGCATGCATAGAACCCCCCTATAACACTGTCAGATGTGCAGCAATCTCAGAGCAGCCATACCACTGGCATATATGTAACCATAGTGGCCCTGACAATGGCATGCAAGTGAATAGTCTGTAACAGGCCGGCAATGTTAGTGTCCACACAGGGGGCATGGCTACAGTCACATAGCAGAATGTGTGGTGCACTACACAATCTGTCCAAATGATAGTTAAGCTGTAGCCATACCTAATGAGTTGTGTGTATAGTCTGTTGAAGCTGATATGGTGGGGGGGCTGACAGAGATGTGTATTGTGAACTCTGGTAACCTTGCCAAATGAGTCGCTCAGGCCTGTTCCCATCCTTATGTTTTTCATTCACGATGGCACACATCTGGCTGCCAGCATATTCCGCATAGGAGAACGATGTAATAATAAACCACCTGGTACTGCACTACCAGGTCCTGTTTGGCAGGGCAGCACAAGAACAGCAGTAGCAGACTGCCCTGTGGAACGATCTCGTCCACGGTGTCAATGATTTTGGCCTGCATAACCGCAGTTATGAGCAGGTCTGGCATCATTGCAGTGACCTGCTTTGCAATGCCCGTCAACGTGCTGCTGCAGTCCAGTGGGATCACTTTGCCACGGGGGGGCATGCCATCCATCCCCCTGACATGTGGAGGAGCTCCTGGCCAGCCTCGTGGCACCTGCCTGTCCTGAACACCATCAGCCACTGGACCCCTTCATGGAGGTGGGTGTCACCCACACAATAGCCTAGGAGCATGCAGGTAAGGACACAGGGCACATCAGTAGACCACTGTTGTGTAAATATCTGCAGTGGTATATGTAGATCATGCATGTTTGACATGTTATACAAATATTGTGTTGCTGCATTGTAGTGATAAACAGATGTCCAGATGTGGTAGTATTGTGTGAATTTACAGTTGATGTATGGTAGTACTGCATGCAGCCTGTAGCAGTGCCACAGGTGCGGGCACTGACATTGCATCTCTCACCCACTTATGTTGGTCCCTCCAGGGTAACAGCAAGGCAGCAGCCTGAAGCTGATGAGTATGTCTTATGTAGATGCATGCCAACACACCGGACATGTAATGGTAACGTAATATTCCATGCACACATCTAACACACCTACCCTGAATGCATGCTGTACATGTGCATGTATTGTTGCTGTGAAATGCATGGTCTTACAGGGGCGAACATGATGGGGTATAGAAAGGGTATATCACACACATGCATGACAACTAACATCCTGGCATTGTGGAATGTGTCCACAGGGGGTAACATACTGCTGGTAGGCATGGCAACACTTAATATTGCTGTCAGCAGAGAGGTCACCTACAGCCCACATATGCAGCTCTACAGATGCATTGGGCAAGTGATAGTCAACACCAGGGAGTGTATCCACATATTACAGCTGACACTTGATGGGTAGACAGAGCAGCATATCCGGCATGTACTGAGCATTACATACCCATGACACACCAGTGGGACCTATTATGGCTACAACATAGTAGCACACTCATATAGGGGCCATGCACATCATTCTGGCCATACAGAGTGTGCATACTGAATGATAGCATTGAGGCCATGTAACATGTTACTCCACTATACACAGGTCAGACAGGTAATGTAGCAACAGGCCTTGTGGCCGCTTGTGTGGGCATTTAGAGGACTGTGATGTTAATGATTGGTAGCAATGTGTGTATGTTAACAAGTGTGATGCAGGATGGGGTAACACAGGGACATATATGTGGGGCTGTCTGTAAACACATGGACAGGTGGGTAGTAAGGAGATGTGTGTGTGTGTGTGTGTGTGTGTGTGTGTGTGTTTGTGTGTACAGTTAAGCAATGCTGTAAAGGTTTTAAAGTGTGGTTATTGTTTTCCCCCACAGATGGTGAGGTGGGTCAGGGTCCCTCCTGCACCCAATCTGAAGTAGGTGCCCATACAGACACCGATGATGATGATGATGATAATGGTGAGGCACAGGTGGGGTTGTCAGGAGCCGACACTGCATCAACATTTGACATCCCCCTTTTAGATACCCCACCTCTGCACACAGTTACTGTGCCTATACACACCCCAGCAACAGTAGCCATAGCAGAGGGACAGCTGGCGTTTAGTGGCACTGCATGGGAAAGTGTGGTAACCATGCCTACTGTGTCCAGTTGCAGCAGGCATAGCTGGATGCATGGCAGGCTGCCACTTAGGCGGATGTCCTAGGGTGCTTGTGGTAAGGTGGCTAGACATCATGCCCCTGTAATAGGCAACATAGCTGCAAAACAGCAGAAGCGTGTTCCAGGCTGTAATGGTGGTGCAGGCACTTATTGAGTGAGAGACATGGCCTTAGGCTGCTGAGGGCTGCACTTGCTACTGCAGGCGATAACCTCCGTGAAGTGGTGGCTGCCATCCATGCTTCTAATGAGCAAGCGGATAGACGGCATGATGAGCTGATGGCCCTCATCAGCCGTGGTATGTCCGTGCTTTGACATGTGGTGGGGATGTGGCGACGCCCATGTAGACATGGCCCAGCAACACCAACAGCTGTTACACAACGTGGGCATGCTAGGACACCAAGGGGCTCCTGTAGTGGCAGTAGCAGCCCTGGCAGTGTGGGGTGTGTGCTGTCCACACCACACCATTGCAGGCCACATGCACGTGGTCCTGGCCAGTCCCAGGAGGGATGTGGTACCAGCGGACAAATGTCATCAGCAGGTGAGAGTAGCACTCCAATGCCTGTACCTACACATGCTCGTGGAACCCCTGGCAGGCACAGTCCACATGTCAGTGGCCAGAGGCAGTGAACTGCACACCCTGCCAGGTATGGTCTGTAGCTGTCCATAAACACCTGTGTAGGGCAGCCACAAGGCAGAACTGTGTGCATGCATACACACACACTATGCAAACACACCCTGGGCACCTCATACCTACACACACACCACATCACCTCAGCCAGCTCCCCAGAATATACCCCTCATCCACACACATGGTGTCAAATGTATGGCCCACCCTCGGCCTCTGGCAGACCAACACCACACCCTGTGCATATGATGATACCTGTGCCCCATCCCTGTCATCCATACCATCGATGCAGGGACAGGCTGATATAGTTCTGATGCACAGGGTGACTGTACACCAGTGTACCACAGTCCTGCAGTGTAACCTGTTGCAGGGTGTAGAGTGTGAGGCATAATTGGCAGGTGGTCTAGCCGTCCAGCAGTGATGCCTTCTAGCTGTTAGTAATACTGCTTGGTTGTGGACTGTAAACTGATATGCAGGTGTGTTGTAGGTGTACATGTGTCAGCACAAGGATGGTCTGCAGTCATAATGCACAACAGGGTACGTCACTGTTCTGACACCATGGCAGTACCATATCTAGGGTACAGTCGAACACATTTCACAGGTTACTATACCGGGTATTGCCTGTGCCTGTGCTAGACATGTAACAATGCACTGTGCAGGCTACAGGCAGACTGGGTCAACACTGGCCAACATCTCCTATGGGGGAATGCACATGTACCTGCATATATAGCATGATTTGCAGGCATGTCACACCACAGGGTAAAATGCAACTGTGTGAAGGTGCATAACCACATCCAATGTGAACATAGCCACAGCCACATATGGTATGCTAGCATAAAAGTACAGTATATGGACTATCTGTTCAACACCATCCTCATATGTGCCACTCACAGACTAACCCTACATATACTTGGCTGCTACACGGTGTGGTCTGCTGTCTGGCTGTGATATGGGACATGTGTGTGTATGGCCCTACAATAGGCCAATACGGTAACATACAGTGGAGCAGCATGTAACATCAGATAGGATGGGAACTATAACAATGACATCTACCACAGTCTGTACACAGGCTAAAGAACATGTTCACACAAAACACTGTTGACATTCACCATAGTAACACAGACCTCAGTACTGTACAAATGACCACAGAATGTCCTGGTAATGTCATCAAATATGACCCGTACTGTACATAACATGTGTAGTAGTCTGCTATCTCCCTGGCTTGCTATCAGATATGATGACACTAATGATTGTGTACAGCACATATGCACCTCTTAATGCACAACATATGTACAAAGGTTGACAGAGTTGTGTCTGGAAGCACATTCACAGGGCCAATATTGACATGTTGTTGTGATAATCTCATACATGTACTGTCGTAACAGGGTTTGTTGCAACATGTGTCCTATGAGGGATATGAAGTCAGTAACTGTCAGGACTTTCACCATCTACAGACTGCAATCCTCAAACTACCTTCTGCAGTTCACAGATACGTGCTCTGTGGGTAACACATGACACCAAAGGCACAACACACTGCCCAGTCTGCAGACGACCCTGCAGATGCGGATTCCTCATAAACATAGTACTGACATGGCAGGTATTACAATATGTAGGACAGCCATATCCACACACACACTGTTAAACCAACAGTACTCTACATGCAGTATAGCAGCACTTGCAGTCTGTAGTCAGGTCAGGCACATCCCCCTCCTGTGTGTTGTCCTGTTTCCACAGTGTAAGTTGTTAGAGGTAAATCCCCAATCTATCTGAGATGCATGTCGCCAAATGACAGATCTAGTTCCTGCCCACAGTGGATGTAAAGAGCCAACACTAAAATTATGTTCCTAGATATTGGAGTGTGTTACCATGTAATTGGCTATGGGAATGTTACCACAACTGTTCCACATGCACTCAGATAGAGGAGGACTGCAATTGGTGCAGAGGCAATCAGCTAATCATGACCATCACTTACAAAACACAAGCTGCTGCCTAGCAAAGCAGGTGTACATCCCACATCCACCAGAGAGGGTGTGGGCGGGACAGACAGAGACAAAGTATGTCAGGGAAGGTGTGGGTGAGTAAAACTTAAGGATGTTTGTGTGACACACCTACCAGGATGGGGTTTCAAACACCTGACTGACTATGCATAGCTATCACATGTGTATGCAGTTATTGCATGCACCACATAGCTTGCATGTTAGTGAGCTGTCCAGACGTATATGTGCTGGTGAGTGACATCTGTAACACTGTTGTGATACAGTAGGTGTAGAACACGAGCCTGACCACATGAACAGGTGTCAGCGTCAACACAGCCACACGCTGTAAGGGACTTATACACATTGCCACACTTGGCAGGGTAACGAATATTCTTCCTAACCAGTTACCTTGCCACAATACAGTAATGCATAGGTATCAATTGGCCTACAGGGGTTATTGGGGTTCTATGGTCAAAGGGTATGTAACGGTGTTTGACATTAGAGAGCATGCTTCAGTATGCCAATGGGGGTGGTACTGGGTGTGAATGTGGTCGGAAGCATCATACACCACACACACACAAACACAGGGTGCTAGTACCGGCGTGCATGTATGCATTGCTTCACGGGTGTGTAGTGGTTGACAGTGCAAGACAGCTGTTCAAGGCTAGGTGAGGGATATACCTTGGCATCAGGCCACCTGAGAATGGTCTGCATTATGGCTAAGGGGTGTAGTGTCTAGAATGGACCACACAGGTGGGTATAGTATTCACCATCCAGTCTCCTAGGTTACTATTTTGCATGGCCAGTGCTGTGCAATGCTTGGCATGTATGTGTCCTATACATCATGACATGTATGGTGTTTGGTATGTGCACACGTCCCACATTCATGTACAGTGGCATGTAGAATTGTAAATGGTTTGTCTGGCCAATGTTGTGTATACAGAATGTTATCATCAGATGTGACAGTCCTGCCCTCATGTGGCGGGGCCAGGTAATGGACAGCAGGTTGACCCTGCACCTACATTGATAGCATGCTACAGGTATTCCCTGGTGTCAATGGCATCTGTCCATACAGGGCATGTGTGTAAGGCATGGTATATCCTTTGTGGATCACATTTGATGGAACCACAGTTGTTGCAGACATACAGTGGGAAAGATACTGAAGGCGCACTGTCTGCAATTATGTGCCTATCGTACTGATGGGCAGGGTGCCATGGCCTCATTAGGCCACTGCATTCACACCATAGTTACTATCAGTCACCAATATGCAGTGTACTACACACATCTTGGCTGTTGCCTCAACATGTGTGTGTATGAGACGTGTTGAGAGTGTGCTCAGGGTAATAATGGGTTGCTAACTGTGATTGTCTGGCCCTGATGTCACATATATGGGTATGGATATGCACTCCAGCCTCTCGGCTATTTCACAGCTGCTTTCCCTGTACAGTGGACATTGTGATACGTACTAGGGCCACCATATAAGAAAATTGCAAAACCCACTGCACATTGGGCCCAGGTGTCACACACACACCCACACCCTCTTCCACACAGGATACGAGGTACACACACACACACACACACACACACACACACACACACACACACACACACACACACACACACACACACACACCTGTCATGTCCAGGAGTAGAACCCCTACCTAACTAGTTTATTACACTACAGCACTACGCAGTTATAGTATGCTCCACAGTGATTACTGCACTACTCCTTCCCCAAAGGTGTAAATCACATTGGCTGATATCAGCAGGATTGCCAAAGTCAGGCATTTGGCATTTACTGTGTGTGACTAGCCTAAAATGCATTGCTTCCTACACAGACAGTGGAACACACACAAAACATCCAGAACTGCCATGGGTGGGTATAGCACCCTACCAGAATTCTGAATCACACTACAGTAGTACGCAGTTATGGCATGCGCTACTAAGATTACTGAGCTACAACCTTCCCAGAAGTGTATTTTGGGGTGGATGACATCAGCAGCCTTACCAAGGTAGAGCATTTAAATTGTAAGGGGTGTGCCTACCCTAAAAAGCATTGCTTTCTATACAGTCAGACACACACACACACACACACACAGTTGCCAAGGCTGGGGTTAGAACTTCTACTTAAGTAGTTTATCACACTACAGCAGTACACAGTTACGGCATGCACCATGGAGATTCCTGGTCTAGTCTTTCCCCAAAGGTGTATTTCACAAATGCTGACATCTGCACACTTGTCAAAGTGGACCATTGGAGGTTGTAGTGTTTGTGAATGGACTCAAAAGCATTGCTCTCTACACTGACAAAGGCACATACACATCCACACTTACCATGTCAGGGAATAGAACACCTACCTACATAGTTTATCACACTATAGCAGGACGCAGTTACAGGATGCGCTATGGAGATTAATGGGCTACAGCTTCCCAGAGGTGTATTACTAGGTGGATGGCATCAGCTGCCTTGTAAAAGTTGAGCATTTGGATTGTGGGGAGTGTGGCTAGCCTAAAAAGCATTGCTCTCTACACAGACAGACAGACACACACACACAGTTGCCATGTCTGGGAATAGAATTCCTCCCTAACTAGTTTATCATACTATAGTGGTGCGCAATTACAGGATGTGGTACGGAGATTACCAAGCTACAGCTTCCCAGAGGTATATTACTAGGTGGATGACATCAGCTGCCTTGCAAAGGTTGGGCATTTGGATTGTGGGGAGTGTGGCTAGCCTAAAAAACACTGCTCTCTACACAGACAGACAGTTGCCATGTCTGGAATTAGAACACCTACCTAACTACTATATCACATGACAGCACTAAACAGTTACAGGATGCGCTATAGAGATTACTGGCCTACAATCTTCCCAGAGGTGTATTTCTAGGTGGATGACATCAGCAGCCTTGCCAAGATTGTGCATTAAAATTGTAGGGAATGTGACTAGCCTAAAAAACATTGCTCTCTACACAGGCAGACACACACAGTTGCCATGTCTGGGATTAGAACACCCACCTAACTACTTTATCACACGATAGCAGTACGCAGTTACAGGATGCACTATAGATATTTCTGGGCTACAATTTTCCCAGAGGTGTATTTCTAGGTGGATGACATCAGCAGCCTTGCCTAAGTTGTGCATTTAAATTGTTGGGAGTGTGACTACCCTTAAAAGCATTGCTTGCTACACAGTCAGACAGACACACACACACACACAAACACACAGTTGCCAAGTCTGGGATTCAAGGTCCTACCTAGCTAGCTTATCACACTACAGCAGTACGCAGTTATGGGACATGCCATGGTGATTACTAGGCTACAACTCTCCCAAAGGTGTATTTCACATTGGATGACCTCAGCAGGCTTGTCATAGTAGGGCTATGGGGAGGGCAGTGTGTGTGCATGGGCCATTACCCATTCATGTAGGGGTTGACACGCCACATGCGACCACACACAGGGTCATATTTCACAGGTACGTGTATACAGTTGCTAGATGACTACTTCCTTGTACAGTCATGTTGCACAACTGGTACGTGCACCACATAGTCAGTAATGCTGACAGATACTAGTGGCTAGTATCTGCAGTGAGTGACATCTGCACCTCATGTGTTTGGGCCCCTTTGGCTGTGTGCTGGGTGGGACAGGCCAGGATGGCTCCTTGTCACAGTCACCCTCTTCCACACATCTATGTCCATCTACTTTTGGCTTATTATAGTGTGCTGTCCTTACATACATGTCTGTATTCCTATCCACTGTGTGTGCAAGGCGTGAGTGGTGCATACTGACGAGTGTCTGCACTAACAACTGTGACTGCCAGATATGCAGATATGTCTGGTCCCCTGGTGTTTGCAGACATGGCCTTCATGTGTTTAAGTGTGTGAGCATGCCCAGTGTGACCTTTCAGTATGTTGTTGCCTTACATTGCCTTACATTGCCTTCATTTCTCTAAGTGTATGAGCATGCCCAGTATGGTCATCTGTATTGCATGTGTGGGTCAAGTCCAGGTAGTTTGTACTGCAGTGTTGACCTTTGTGTTGTACACCAACAGGTAGTATACTGTCTCTGCAGGGTATCCATCGATCATTTGGCATTGACTGTTACTACATTTCTGCATAGCGGGGGGGATCACAACTGACTGTTTCTACATCTCTACACAGGATTGGGGGGGCACACCTGACTGTTACTATATTTCTATGCAGATTGGGGGAGGGCACACCTAACTATTTCTACATTTCTACACAGGATTGGGGGGCACACCTGACTGTTACTATATGTCTACGTAGGATGGGGGGGCACACCTGACACTTGTACACATTTGCTGGGGCTGTACTGGTATGTCAGGTACGCCATTTCAGTCTGTAGTGTTACCTATCATGCTGGTTAGAGGCATACCAGTGTACTACAGATCGTGGCTTTGTTTGCCCTACATAATATTGTCTGACTTCCTACCCTTCAGAACAAACATCTCACTGCCTGCCCTGCTGTGGTCTGTCTGTGTAGGCTTGGGGGGAGGTTAACCATAGCCATCATTCTGATGCCATGGCACAGGCTCTGTTTGGGTTTGTCTACATCTGTCCTGCTGGCTGACACTGTTGTTGGGTATGTGAACCATTCTTACTGGCATGTGTAGGTCATACTGGACACACATGTCGCTCAGCACTTTTCCTGCAGTGGGTTTTGTCATCCTGTGTAGTACTGGCTACTATGTTCACTCCAGTATGTGTTAGAGTTGTCATGATGCCACTATGGGTGTCTATTGTCTGCTGCCATAACATTCAGTCACCCAATTCCCTTGCATGCTCACATCCATACCATGGCTACAGGTAATGACACAGTCTATTCCATATGGCAATTGGTAGGTTAATTAACTTACCTTGTGGGTGTGCCAGACTTGCGGATGGTGCTGGTGGGCTGCCTATGTTGGATGCACATAGTACACTCCCTATACATTGTCGAACACAGGTAATGTCATGTTTGGCATCCCTTTTACTGTATGTGCACGTCAGAGAGAGGTGTCATTCCCTGGATCCCTACTGTGTCAGTGCATGTGCTGTGCATTGCCTCTTTGCCAAGGCCAGAGCATACTGGGCACACCTCCTTCTGCCTACTGGGACAGGCTCAGATTGTTCCTCCTCCAGGTCACGCTGTGCTTGTGCAGCCCTTGGCATTGGTGGGGGGCTGTGTGGCCTTGCCCCATGCTGCTCCTGCTGCAGCTGTTTCCACAGGATCATATTGTGTAGCATAGCACATACCATAACAATTTTGGTACATGTAGCAGGTGAATACTGCAAGGCTCTACCGGATGTGTCCAGACACTGGAACCGTGACCTGAGCATCTCAAGCACCTGCTCTATTATATGTCTGGCCTGTGCGTGTGCCTCATTATGGCATTGCTGTTCAGGTGTGTGTGCATTTCTGATGGGTGTTATCAGCCAAGGCTCCAGTGTGTACCCAGCATCCTCCACTAGGTGGCCGTAGGTGATGTCCCCATTGGCAAATCTCTGGTACAGCTGCATCAGATGCCATATGTGGGAATCGTCATAGCTTCCAGGGAAGCCTGCACACACATTCATTATAATGCCCTGGGCATCACATACGACCTGGCAGTTGATGGAGGGGATGCTCTTGCGGTTTATGTAGGCCCTACCCTGCTCATCGGGTGGTGCTTTGATGCATATGTGCATGCAGTCTATAGCACCCATTACCCCAAGGTATTCTGCTATTTGGTGGAAGAGACGCATATTGCTGGTCAACACCTCACGTGTGTTGAAGAAATATATGTGCTCACTGGCATGTGCTGACATGGCATCCAGGAACTGGTGGAATACTCTGGATGCTGATGCCTGTGAGATCCCCATGATATCTCCAGTTGTGCTTTGGGAGGTACCTGTGGCTAGTATACCTAGGCCTACACATACCTTGGTATCCCTTGGGATGGGTTTCCCTCGATCAGTTTGGTGTGACAGCTCAACACATTGCTGTAGGAGGTCTCTGTCTACCCTATAGCGCTCCGCTATCTCCAGCTCATGTAGCTCCTGGTAGGTTACCCTGGGTCTGTACACTTTTCTCCATCGCCTCACTGTGTGTTGTTCGGCAGCATTCACATCCTCACCACCCTCAGCCTCTTGCACATGTTGTTCTATGTTGCCTGCTGCAGCCCTTCTCATTTTGTAGGTTTGTTAGTTAAAATTTCCCCGCTTGTACACACTGGTGGTGTAGTGTGTGGGAAAAAACAGAGGGGAAGGTGTTTGTTTAGTTTATAGTAGTGTTCTGGGCTGGGCTGGTCTGCTGCTTGTGTAATTGGCTGATTCTGATACATTTCACCTGCCAGCTAAGCTAGTTATCCTTGATTACCTTCCTACTGCTGTTTTCCCTTCCCACTGCCTTCCTGTTTAAGCCCATGTGCGTGTCGCACAGAGTGCTCAAATGTGCACACTGCTGCTATTTCCTGATTTAACCTCTTCATTCTTCCTGTATGACCCAGTGCGTGGCACGCACACTCGCTTAGGCTTTGTAAAGACTGCTAGACAGGTTTAGACACACCCCCTAGCTTAGCTGTGCTACGCTAGGAGCAATCCCGAGCCACAGGGCTCCAATCCACTTACAGTATGCCTGACACACACCTCCATGATGTCACCTACCTCCTAGGCTTGCAACCAGCTATTCCTACTCCTACACTCTTGAGACCTGCCTCACAACCTGGGGAAAACTGGGATTCAATATCCTTCCCCTCATTTGCATAGGATTGCCTGCTAATACATAGTTACATGTCTCACACTGAGCCTCTCCCCTTAGCAACCACTACTCACTGGCCAGGCTGTCTTCTGCCTGCCATTGACTTGCATGGCAGAATACTGATTTTAGTTAGAATGCTTAATTTAGGTTCATTTTGTCATTTTCCCCCCTATCCCGTTTGTGCGCTGCTGCCTTATGCTTAAACAGCCGAGATCAGCTAATAAGAATTAAAATTGATTTTTTTAAATTTTTGTACTGTTTGCAATGCCAATGGCCTTATACTTGGCCATTGGCATGCTTACTACATGATATGCAGCATTTATTTGGGGCTGTCATAGCTCCGTTTTGGATTTTGCAGAAATGTACTCGGTTACTAACCGAGTGCATTTCTGCTGATTGCACTTGTCCTGCACGGATGGTCGCAAGCTTCCTGGATTGCAAATTCACCTCATTTGCATGGATTTCTCCTGCAAATGGGGTGATTTGCATACAAGGGCTTTGTCCATGCAGGTTTAGTGCAGGAGCTCTTGTGCACGCCCCTGGAGGATGTTCCTGGATCGCACGGCAGACATATTGCCTGCTTGAGCACATGGATCTGAAGAAGACTTTGATAGCTGAAAGCGCTAATCCATTGTTTGTTGTTTTTTGTCTTGTTGAGATACAGCTCTGAATAAATCATTGAGATACATTTTATGGTGTGGTGCATCGCTCATCTTTTAGTTATAGATGTGATATTTTCTCAGCTATGGTCTTCCAGTTCTCCATTTTTAAACACTTTTTTGTTTACTAATGCAAGCATTTTAAATGATTTACCTAACATTTAAAAGTGATATAAAGCAAATGATTTTAGACTGGGAAATAAAGGTGCTAGTTCTGCCCTTGATGTGGGACAGAAAAAGGATGCCATGTCAGCACCATTGGCACAGAGGTTTTAGCCCTGATTATGCTGCCACTAGGTTTAAACAGCCTGTGTGCCAGATGTGGCTGGTCAAATTGATATGTCAATGTGATCAGAGACATGTTCAGCCAACTCAGTTAAAGTGCTGGTACTTTTATCCCTGCTTGGAGGGCCCACAAGTTAAAATCTGTAAACCAACAACCTGAGGTATACAATGAAGGAACTTTATGGCTTGAATCCTCATTAACTCCAGTTGATGTGATAGCATGTACATCTGTATCTGCCTATGATGTTGCATGGGGCAGCCCACTAGCTTTAAGAAGATGACAGGTAACTACCATTTGATTTCTGTAATTTTGGATTAGGGGTGCCCATTAAAACTAAAATTAACCTCTGGTACCAGTTAGGGATGCTAGTTATACAGAGTTGGAAACAGGGGCAAGGGTGACTTGGGGGCAGTAGGCGCAGTAATCACATATGTCTATAGACAGGAGACTGGAATGCTAAAAAAAAAAACAAACAAAAAAAAAAAGGCAGGCATCACAATAAATATATCAACATTTAAAAGAAGAAAATCTACAAAATGCACTGTGTTGGAAGAAATGAAGCTACATAGTAAGGGGTCCCTATTAGGTCAGCAAACACACTAAATTGCGAACGCTGCTTAATCAAACCTGCTTACCCGAAATGGCAAAATCTCGAATGCACGGAACAGTGATTTTTTTTTTCCTAGGGAAAAAAATCACGAGGCTGTTTTTGGGACTTTGCCATTTCCTCCACTGTGGTGCAATCTCGGAGTTGGTATATTTATGTAGGGGGGTGTGGGGTAACAGCCCCCCATGTCGGGGTTGGTGGGAGGTACAAAGGCCCCCACTTTATTTTGTGGGTTTTTTTTTTAATGGCTCAGTGATTTTTTTTCCCTTGGGGAAAAAAAAAAAACACTGATCTGTTTGTTTGACATTTTGTTTTTTCGGTGTTAGTGGGTCGATTATATAGCGTTCGCAGTTTAGTGTGTTCGCTTATATAATATAGACCCCATAGTAAGTGGCACAATGCCAATGTTCCTCCCTGGCAAAATGCAGCTTCAGTATTATTAGAGTCAGAAATTCAGATCTCTGCACCTTGGCCATCACCCCACCCCCCCCAAAAAAAAAAAACAAGCACTACTTTATTTTGTACGTTTTGTTAATGATGGAGCACATACGTCTAAACTTTCATGCTGCTATCTTACGTGATTATTTCATTTATCTGTATTTTTTACAGGTCTTTTTATCTAGCTTGTATGCTCCTGAGATCTTATGCCATACTGTCCTAACATTTGAAAAGAATATGCATAGTTTTATCTGAACATTTGAATAATTTGGACATTTGTCATATAGGCCAAGTGTACAGATAGTTTTACTTGAAGGTATGAAAAAATGCTATCAGTTAAAAATGAGTTTGTATGGCTTAGATATAATTTCAGATGGAATTGTTTAGACATGTTGAAAAGCGTCATTCGTTACTATTGTGATATTAAATAAAATTGTATTAATATGCAAAACAATCAAATCTTCCTCTCTTTCTCTCCCCCCAGACCCACGGGGTCATTGATAGACTGTACCAGATATGAAGTTTGTGAAAATGCTATCACATGGGCATAACTCTGAATTTTGTAGTTGCTATGATAATGCAAGTGAGAAACAATCAATAAGGGGTAAGTACTACGCACACACAAACACACACACACACACACACACACACACACACACACACACACACACACACACACACACACACACACACACACACACACACACACACACACACACACTCTCTTGAAATAATTTAGTTTGAAAAATCATATATCAGCATGTACTCATCTGAAATTTTATGCGTAAATGCTGCAACGAGAGGATTAAAAAATTATGAGATCAAACTGAACCCATGTATTGTGCATGTTTAGGTTATTAGGTTATTAGTTTCATGTAGCTGCAAACTTTCAAAAGTGTATTAAAACAATCAAATCTGGAGCAATAAGTGACAGCAAGAATACCTATGAGAATGAGTAGCTTCCATAAATATTTGTCTTTTTTAAAACAAGTGAGCCATCCATTTTTGTAACCTGTCCATTTACATAAGATTTTATTTTATGCAACACCATGGCACAGAGTTCAATCTGATGGAATTCTAAAGCTGAAAACTTGACTAATAATGAAAGTAACATCTCAGCAGCTATTTTATGGCAATCACAGCTGCCCACATTCTGTAGCCAAGAACAACAGCTCCAAGCAGCTGTAATTGTTACTTTTAGTTCAAAGTTACAACAGTTTGGAGGTAAGAATAGTTCATCCTTCATGCCTCATTACACCCATCTTCATCCTATGAAAAGCATATAGCTATAGTCTACTCACTAACTCATACTGCTTTAAGCTTCCCTAAACCACTAACAACTCCCCTCCTAGTCTCCATGACACCTCCATTCCTTGCATTTCCCTCTTCATATATTTCTCCCATATACCTAGCTGAAATTCTTTCATCCACCCCATTATAACTTCTTCTTCTTCTTTTGGCTTTTCCCGGTTAGGGGTCGCCACAGCGGACCACCTGTCCGCTCATGATTGGCAGTGGAGTTTTACAGTGTCGAGTTGCCAGCCCGGCACCCAACCTTCCACAGAAGGCACACACATTCACACACTCACACCTAGGGCCAGTTTAGAGTGTCCAGATCACCTACAGCATTTCTTTGGGATGTGGGAGGAAACCCATGCGACCACAGGGAGGACATGCAGACTCCGCACAGAAGGCACCCCAGCCAACAATCAAACCGGAGAACCTCTTGCTGTGAGGTGGCAACGCTAACCGCTGCACCACCGTGGTCGCCCTATCCACCCCTATCATAACACTCACCATAATTATTTCTGCAATATGTCTTAATCTAACTTTCTCACACTAATCTGTCTCTCATCTCTTATCTCTCAACTAACCCCCTACCTCTTCTACTTCTTCTATATTGATTAATTTCTCCCTAACATTAAACTATTACTAAACATCAGCCTTTATTACTTACATATTAAAAAGCTCTATCGGCTGCATGCTAATTAAAGCTATCTGATTTGTTTAATCTTGATCTCTACAGATGATCATAAATGTTAATTATCTCTTGTATGTTTTGTTGTTGTTGTTTCTTTTCAGCTTTTCCCAGTTAGGGGTCGCCGTAGCAGAACTCCGGTCCGCTAATGATTGGCAGTAAATTTTTATGGTGCTGAGTTGCCAGCCCGACACCCAACCTTCAGCAAAGGCACGCCCATTCACACATGTCTTTCGGAGACCACTCGACCACAGGGAGGATATGCAGACTCCACACAGAAGGCACTCCAGCCGAGAATTGAACAGGAGAATCTCTTTCTGTGAGGCAACAGCGCTAGCACTGTACCACTGCAGCTTAATTAATTATCTCTTGTATCTCTTGTAGGTAAACCATGTAAACCTTCATTTGATTGAATGTAAATCTGTTCTAATCTGTGCCTACACTATATATGTTAGTATTTTAATATCTTGTCACTGTCTTTCTTTAAAATTTTTTAAAACTTTTATGATTGTACTTTGTTAATTGTGGAGCTTTTCTCTGTGGGCTTCCACTGAAAATGGGTTCCTGACCCAGTCGGACTTTCCTTGTCACAAAATGTCAATAAATAAATAAATAATAATGAAATGATGACTTCAGAATTAAGTTGTTCAGAATTCTGAGTTGCATCATTCGAAGATTCCCATTCCAGACTTGGCCAGCAAAATCATGAACCAAACAGATACAAACTTCACTTTCAGAATATTGCAGAAAATGGGTATGTAGTGGGTGAATACCCCCAACATGGAGAACTGTGCTCTAAGAAATAGGGACTGTATTAAGGCAGGCAGCTTGTGTGGGGGTATAGAAAATTAAGAGCAGGGTAGCTGTGCTTCTATTGTTATATGGTAAATAGAACAGCAAGGAGAAAGCATTTGAATATATAATTAGCATACAAATTAACAAAAAATATTATTTATGGCTGAACAGCAAACATCAGACCCACTTGATTACATGAGAAAGTGTTGCATGGAAAACTTAACTGTATGCAGGAGGCAGGGCAGAGATTTTGATTTGACAAGCAGTGAAAATATGAATATATTAGTTACTTGATCATAAGGAAAAAGCAGCTTATTTTTATAAAGTGGTGGCCTGTTTCTGAAAGGTGTGTGTGTTTGGATTGGGGGGGCTGCTGGATTTGCATCACTTTGGAATTATTTCAGGAGTAGCTCATCTCAGTGAGGGTGAAGTAATTTAGCCAGTTACTGGTAGATGATCATAGCCACCTTGGATCATTGGGGAGATCTTTGCAGGAGCAAATTTTTTAAGTGGAGTTTCGTAGGTTCATAAGTTCATAGGCAGGTACTAGGCTATCTGCCCAAAGGCATTTATAAGCCTAGCCAGAATGTGTTGGCTTTCGCCACCCCCTTAGATCAGTTCCCTGTGCCTCTGTCCAGCAGAGTCACTGAAGTAAACCTCGGGGTAAACTTTCTGCTTCCCATGCACTCGTCAAGGTTTCTTTTGAAGAGTGTTAGTGAGGAGCTCTGCCTAATATAAATTGGAATCTTGTTCCAAAGCATGGGAAGTCTCTGGGACCGGAATCTATCCCTCCAGCACGTCCTATTTATTGTTGTGGTGTGGTTTAGATCCCTAGAGCGTGTGGTTCAAGGGGATAAAGTTTTCTTTAGGTGAAGCATGTCCATCAATTCTGGGTCGGACATGGTCTTGTATGTCTGGCAGAGATCACCTCATAGTAGGCGGTATGCAATCGAGTGCAGCTGAAGTTTCTTCAGTCGAGCTGCATAGGGCATCTATTTGAGGCCAGTGATCCTCTTGGTGAGGTACTTCTGTGGTCTTTCCAGCTGTTGCAGGTGTCTTGTAAGGTACATCTCAAATGGGGCATTGTACTCTATGATGGGTCTGATGAGTGATGAGTAGAGGGTCACAATGACCTCTTTTGATCTGGATGTAAACCCTTTTGTGATTAGGTGGGCCATGTAGAAGGATTTTCTAACCACTTTGGCAATGTGATTATCAAAGAGAGATTACTATCTACTTGGGTCCCCAGATCCCTTAATACGTCTTCCATATTTAGGGGATTACTACCTATGTGGTAGTTTGTGGGTACTTTGTTTTTTCCATAGGGGATGACTATGCACTTTTTGGCATTTAGCTTGAGGCCATGATTTTGACAACAGGTTCAGATATTTATATTGTCAAGTGACTGTTGATAGTTGAGAGGATGACTATACCATGGAATAATTTTTCAGTGCTATCATCTTTTTATAATATGAGGGGTGGTGTTCAAATTATTCAAATAATGAATAACTAAAACTTTAAGGGATTGTCTTCTGAAGATCACAGTGAGTTGTTCAAATATCTTGAGGTCTTCACAGTCCACTTAAATAATAAAGAAGATAATGTGGTAAGTGTGGGACCATGTTTGCTGCCATACTATGCAAAATTTCGCAAAACTTAAAATGTTCGTAGGTTCATAGGTTCATAGGTAGGTACTAGGCTATTGGCCCTAGGGCCTATATAAGCCTAGCCAAATGGTACCCTGGCTTTGCCACCCAAGAAAATTATTTTCCTGTGCCCCTGTCAAGCAGAGCCACAGAAGTGATCCCCGGGGTGAATTTCCTATCTCCCATCCAATCATCAAGATTTTTCTTGAAGAGTGCTAATGAGGAGCTTTGTTTGATATAGATAGGTAGTTTGTTCCAGAGTATGGGAAGTTTCTGGCTCAGGAATCTGTCCCTCCATCATGTTCTATTTATTGTGGTGACAAGGTTTAGGTCCCTAGAGCGTGTAGCTCGGAAGGATTTGGATTTCTTTAAGTGGAGCATGTCCAACAGCTCTGGGTTTGACATAGCTTTGTATGTTAGGCAGAGATCACCTCTGAGTAGGTGATATGCGACAGAGTAAAGCTAGAGTTTTTTGAGACGGTCTGCATAGGGCATCTGTTTGAGGCTGGTAATCCTCTTTGTGAGGTATTTCTGCAGCCTTTCCAGTTGTTGTAGATGTCTTGTGAGGTGCATACCACAAGGGGCGTTGTACTCTATAATGGGTCTAATGAGTGATGAGTAGAGGGGAACAATGACATATTTTTTCCTGGATGAGAAACCTTTTGTGATGAGGTGTGCCACATAGAAGGATTTCCTGACTACTGTGGCAATGTGATTATCAAAGGAGAGACTACTGTCCACCTGTGTCCCAAGGTCTCTTATCACACTTTCGGTGTTAAGTAGACTACCACCTATGTGGTAGTTCATGGGTATAAAGGTTTTACCAAAAGGGATGACAATGCACTTTTTGGCATTGAGCTTGAGGCCATGACTTTGACACCAGGCATCTGTCTCAGTGAGGCCCTTTTGTAGGATGTCCACATCGTTAGGAGTTTTGATTATGGCTCCTAGTTTGCAGTCATCTGTGAACTTCATTAGCCAAAGACCTTCTGTGTTAGCCTGTACTTCAGAGAAGTAGATACCAAACAGGAGAGGACCTAGGACTGAACCCTGTGGTACTCCACTTGTCACTTGTCTGCAGTTGGATTTAGAGTCTGCTACTTTCACAGTGCGGGTTCTGTCAGTGAGCCAGTTGGCAACCCATCTTGTGACATAGAGATTTATACCTAGTTTAGTGAGTTTATCTATAATTCCAGAGTGGGGGATGGTGTCAAATGCCTTGGTGAGATCTAGATAGGCTGTGTGGACCACCTTACCCTCATCTACGGCTTTGGTGACCACTTCAAAGAAGTCTATCAGGTTTAGGAGACATGATCTGCCTTTTTTAAACCCAAACTGGGTAGGGTCCAGAGTTTGGAGATTACCAATGTCATTGTTTATAAGTTCCATAATGATACGTTCCATAGCCTTGCAGACCAGGCTCGTCAGGCTAATGGGGCGGTAGTTCCCGGGGTCCATGGTGGCTCCTCCTTTGTGGAGTGGGATGACTGTTGCTGTGCACCATTCTGTGGGCACAAAGCCTGAGGTGAGGCTATGATTGAACATGGTACTTAGGTGGGGTGTCAGTTCATTCTGTAGTTCATGTAGAATGCAGCCTGAGATGTTGTCAGGTCCCATGGATGCTGTGTACTTGGCTTTGGAGAGTGTGTTTTTTACCTGTGCAGCCGTGATTACAGGAACTTTAAATTCTTCCAGTATAGAGATGGACCCTTTAGGGGGTGAGAGAGGGGTAAAGTTAGCACTGAACCTATCTGCCAGGATGTTGGCAATATCAGTTGGTTCTGTATATTTAGTGCCATTGTGCTGTAACTCAGAGCAGATCTGAGTGTTGCCATTGAGATTCTTGACATAGCTATAGAATGCTTTGTGGTTGTCTTTAGAATCAGTTGCGATTTTGTTTTCGTAACTAGCTTTGGAGGATTTCATGAGGGATCTCAGCTTCTTACTGAGGCTGACCATGGAGTTTCCTCCAATCATGGGATTTTACTCTTTTTTGCAACAGTTTCTTTCTTCTGTTGTAGAGTTTGTTTCTGGCAGGGGACCACCAGATTGGCTTCCTTTTTTTGGAGGATAGCATCTTGGTTCTGTTAGGGATTGCACGATCCATGCTCTCATGTAAGTGCTTATAAAGTGCATTTGTATAGGATTCAGCAGTCCTACCTCTATTGTCCGTTAGCATGGGTGTCATGAAGTTTGCCACTTCTGTCTTAAGAAGCATGAAGTTGGCTTTGGAGAAATTTTTTACAGTGGTTTCCCTAATGGGGGGTGGGGGTGGGATGTGGATTTCTAGGGTGATTAGCTTGTGGTCGGATCTGACTAATGAGGAAATGACCTCTGGTGTGAGACACCAGTTGCCCATGTTGATAATGACCAGGTCTAGGATATTGCTGCCCCTGGTGGGGGTGTGGATAAGTTGATCCAAGGCGTTGGAATTTATGAATTCCAGAAAACGCTGAACACAAGAGTTGGTTCATCAGTAGTTTTCCCAGTTAATGGTGGTGTAGTTGAAATTGCCCATTATTAGGGTGTTAGGTTGTACCCTAATATTTTCCAGTGTATCAAGAAATGGAATCCTGGGGCATGGTGGGGGATCTGTAACAAGCTACAATTTGGATTGCGGTCTTGCCCAGAGTTAGTTGCACTTGGATAATCTTGGATGAATTATGCTGAGCTACTAGCCTGGAGGTGTGCATATCCTTAATGAATATGGACACACCTCCAACTTTAGTGTTTTGGTCCAGGTTAGGTGGCCAAAAGGTGCGGTATGAATTATAGCCCGGTAATGCAGGGGTGCTCTCTGGAGCCTTGAACCAGGTCTCTGTCACTGCACAGATGTCAATGTTTTCCATTTTAAGGAGTGCCTCGAGTGAGTGCATTTTGAGCTTTAGACTTCTAGATTTAAGTAGCATTACTCTCAGATTTTGCTTGCTTGTACCTGTTATGGTGGTGAATTTGTCATTTGAAGTAAAAACACCAGTGGCCAGCACAGAGTACACCAAGCACTATTAAATAATGTTTATAACATGAATACTTTATTCAGACCGGTTTTGGCTAACCAGCCTTCTTCAGTGAAAATGCTGGTTAGCCGAAACCGGTCTGAATAAAGTATTCATGTTATAAACATTATTTAATAGTGCTTGGTGTACTCTATGCTGGCCACTGGTATTTTTACTGTGAGTGGTTCGGCCGTGCATTTTCCGTACGTACAGAGCATTGGGTTTCTTGAATTTGTCATTTGAACCTTCCCTAAAAAAGGCACTATAAGGGTAGCAAGAGCCTTAGCCAATATCCAGAATCCCAAGGGCGACAGGTGCAGGCCATCTCTAGCAAAGCATTGTGGTTTGTCGATCATGTCATCCCAGACAGACAGATACTGGATCCCCTTAGAATGACATCAGAAGCTTAGCCAATTGTTGAAGTCAATCATTTTGCCCTTGTACTGTGGTATCATTCTGGGTGATGGCAGGATGCTACTCAGGTCTAGGGTCATACCTGCCTGGGCTGCAAGATTGGACAGCTCCTCCATGTCTCTCTTCATGTAGTCCAGGGAGGTACGTCTCAGGTCATTCACACCAACATGGACAATGACAGAGTCATATTTGTACTTGTTGTGGAGTGACCTGAATCCATGCGTTATGTGGCGGATCTTGGCACCTGACAGACAGCTGACAGTAACTTTCTCTTTGTTTAGCCTGGTGAGTGGAACATCAGTGTGCCTGAATATAGATTCATCTATGACTAGATTGTTGGGTATGTTGTTATGCCTTATGGGCTGTGGTTGAGTGGCACACTGAGTTTGTGGGCTATGTGTCATTTGGGTTGTGTTGGGAGGGTGGAGGTTGCTTGCGTTTCTGCTTTGGAGGTCCCTGTTGCTTGGGTAGATTTTTAATGAGAGCCTCCGTGAATGTAGGTGCATGTTTTGTGTTTCGATGTGTGTGTTTAGGTGGTGTAGGTTTTGAGGGACTATGTGATGAATGTGGTGTGATGCAAGTATTTACCTTCTCCTCTTGACTGTCTAGTCCAGTCTTGGGTGAAGAGAGCTTTGCTTCCAGTTTGGCTATATAAGTGCATCTCTCACAGGTTGTAGTGTTGGGTGGTAGGAGGAGAGGGTTGTCTGTGTACATGAGGCAATTGCTGCATTGCCCCAAGATGCCCAGATTCATCAGGTAGACAGGAGAAAACTCTGGGAGCTGAGCCTTAGACATGCCTGGATAGTTGCTTATTTATTAAGTAATAAAAACTGTTTTCCTCTAGACAGAAGAGGAGAGTTGAATGCTGTAGTAATTTGTAGCTTATTTAGTGCTTACAATAAGTTCTGAACAAGTGCTGAGCTCAAAAAACAGATTTGAGTGCTGAAACTATAAAACTATCTAGTTCTAAGAAACAAAATTAAGCTATAAGGCTTCCCTCCAACACAGAAAGGCTTGGGGGCTCAGAAGCTTACAAACAGTCCTGGACACAGCAAATCTGTATCTGGACTAGACGACTTACAGGAAAGGCAGGAAACAAGCTTAGAATTTTTTTTTTGAGTAGCTCGCCCCCTTTATTCACTCTGAGTATGCCAAATAAAGGATTTAATTTTAATGGCAAACTTGACCTTACCCTTTTTTTTCAAATATAATTTTTATTAGTTTTGCAAGATTTTATAACAGAAAGAAAAGAACAAACCAGGAACATAACAAGAAAAAGCATGATACATTATAAACAGTTGTCAGTCTTGCTATACAAAAGGATTGTAACCATGTAAACAAGCAGACATATTCTATCATAGCAAGGCAAATAACAAAGAAAAAACAAAATAAAAAATTAAAGGTGATAAAGGAATAACATCTATCCTAAACACCCAGGGTAGCTACATCCAAAACATGAACCTTAGGGATAGAAAGTAGTAAAGAGACCCCTTATAATAATAGGAAAAGATGTAGTTTATCCATATTTAACTGGAGGATGAGTGATAGTTAGAGGAAAGTATATAAGTTTGATTTACAAGTAGAATAAAGGAGGAAAAGAGGGTATAATGTTAGAGAACACTATTCACCTTATTTACAACTGTTTACAACTATTTACAACTTGGATGCCTTAAATGTGTAAAGGGACATCATACTAGTGTGTTTAACAACAGAGTATCATCAGCATTTATTTGTTATATGACTGAAAAGAACAAACACAAAGGTCTTCACAGATTTTGTTAATAGTAGTGATTGTTGTATGATGATTACTTTGTTTGAATTAAGTCAAAGGGATTGCACCAGTATTTCTGGAAATATTATTTTTTCTTTTTACTGCTAGATCAAAATTTATGAGCGGATATATACTTAATTACCATAGTTTTAAAATTCTCCCAAGATATTACTGAGGGATTTACCCAGTTCTTAGCTATAAAGTATTTGAGAAGAGCACATACAGTTATTAGGACGTGTCTCCAGACTCCTGTTAAAGGTTTAGGAATTATATTCAGGATTGTGGTTTGCCAGGAGAAGGTAGTCTTTTTGTACCCCATTTTTTCTAGTTGAGCTCTAAGAGAGCATCATCATTTATATATATTTTTGTAACTCCAAAAGATGTGGAGTAAATCTACATGTTGGAGGGACCAAAAAGGACATGCTAGGTTTTTGTTGTACCCAAATTTTAATAGAACCGCAGGAGTATAGTACAAGTTATTATTGATCATAAGTTGTGTATAAATCAAATTCTTGAAAGGGGTAAAATTGAAAGTATTCCAAATAGCTTCATACCTGAACTCAGTAGAAATTTCACTCTGAATGTCTTCCCAGTATTTGGAATATAAAAACGATTGTTGATATTTGATGTTTATTAAGAGCTTATAGGCATGAGATATCATTTTGTTCCTAAGGGAAAGTGTTTTGATAATTGACTATGTTAGAGTTACGTCTTGTTCACTCACTTTGGTGTTAGCAAATTTTTGTTTTATTAATAAATTAAGTTGTCTTAACATGGGGTCATAACTACTTGGGGCCCCAAAAAGTTCTTTAACAGCAGCAAAGTTCTTAGAATGGTAAAATTGACATACCATGGTGTTTTAATTATGGGGAAGCTAGATAGGTCTATCATTTTATTATTAATTTTTATATTTGATTTTAGGTGAATTTGTTGGAGAACAAGGAGAGCATCCTGTGGATTAATAGAACATTGCAATGCTTGAAAGATATTAATTTTATATTTTAATGCAGGTAGAATTTTAGAATTGTATTCACTGTCAAGCATTAAATATGGGATAGAGTTGTTGTTGTTGTTCCTTTGGCTTTTCCCGGTTAGGGGTTGCCACAGCGGAACTCCGGTCTGCTAATGATTGGCAGTAGATTTTCACAGTGCCAAGGTGCCAGCTCAACGTCCAACCTTCAATGAAGGCACGCCCATTCACGCATGTCTTTCGAATACCACTTGACCACGGGGAGGACATGCAGACTCCACACAGAAGGCAGTCCAGCCGAGAATTGAACGTGAAAACCTCTTGCTGTGAGGCAACAATGCTACTGCTGCCCCACCGTGACTGTTTAAATATGGGATAGAGTGAGGGTTTAGTTTGAGTGATTGAATATACTTCCACCAGATTTTGACCCAGATTGGGGTCCATGTATCGACCAATGGTTCATAGTTTGCAATTCGGATTAAACGGCTTACATTTATTATATTATAGTAAAGACTAAAATCGGGGAGGCTCAATCCCTCTTTTATTTTGGAAGTATTTATTTTTTTATAAGAGATTCTGGTTGATTTAGGGAACCAGAGGAATTTTTAAATGGTGGTTTCCATTTTATTGAAAACATTTTTTGGTATATTTAAGTTTATGGAGTTTAGATGAAATAATATCCTGGGGAGAATGTTCATTTTAACAATAGCAGTTTTTGACAGTAAGGATAAATTGATATTTTTCCATCTGGATAGGTCATTGTTGATTTGTTCCCAGACTCTACTCAAGTTAGCTTTCACTAAATCCTGATGTGTCTGCATAAAGTTTATTCCTGGATATTTGATTGAATATTTAACAGGTATGTCAGACAGGGGGAAGTAGGATTCCAGGTGTTTACGAGGATTTAATGGGAAAATAGAAGATTTTGTGGGATTTAGTTTATAATTAGCAGCAGTGGAAAAGAGACTTATTAATTTTCGAATTTTATGAAGATCACTATTAGGGAGTTCAAAGTAATTATTTAAATAATCTGCAAATGCTGAATATTTTACCTCAATGTTAAAAACTCTTGGTATATGGTGATATGTTTTTTGGCTAATGAATAGTAGGAGAGGTTGAAGATAAATATTTAAAAGATATGGTGAAAGGGGGCAACCCTGTCTAGTTACATTAGTGATTTTAATAGGGTGGGACATTGTTTTATTGATGTATAGGCAGGTAGAAGCATTGTTGTAAAGCATTCTTATAGTGATAATCATAAAATCAGGGAAGTTGAAGTATTGCATGGTTAGATATAATAAATTTCTATCCACATTGTCAAAAGCTTTAGTGGGATCAAGCACGAGGGCATATCTCGCATGGTTATCGTTTTTAAGAAATAACATTATTGTGTCTAAAATGAGTGTATTATCGCATAGCTGTCATTGTTTCATGAAACCTATTTACTCAGGATAAATAATTGAAGCCAAAACCTTCTGCATTCTACTCGCTAGGACAAACATCAACATTTTAATATCTATATTAATGAGAGCAATGGGTCTGTAGCTAAGAGGGTTATGCTTGTCAGAATTAGGTTTCAAGATAAGGATTGTTTTAGAGTTGTTCAAATATTTATCAGTAATCCCCTTTAGGATGATGTAGTTGTAGAGGTTAAGAAAAATTTTAATAAGTTGATCATTGAAAATTTGGAAAAATTCACCTGTAAAGCCATTGGGTCCTGGCACCTTGTTGGGTTTGAGCTTTTTGATAGCTAACTTTATTTCATTCAGAGTTATAGGGCTAGCTAATAGATTATGTTGTGAGTGACTTAGTTTGGGAAAGGATAGTTTATCCAGGAATTCTTTGTAGGTATCCTTATGAGTTTGGTTTTTGGGGTTGTAAATATCACTAAAGATATCTGTGAAGGAATTAATAATGTCATAATTTCTGTATATCGTTTTCCCTTTATATTTTAATTCAGATATATAGTTTGGGCCATCTTTGATGTTTATTAGTTTGGCCAGTGTTCTAGAGGGAGTTTGAGCCCATTCCAAGTATCTATACAGGAGCCTTAATTCGGCTAAGGATTGGTTTTGTTGATAAAAGGAGTATATTTTTTGAGTCTCATGTAGTTTATTTTCTAAGTCTGGAGAGTAGTTATTTTGAAGTTGTAAATCAATTTTCTTGTACTCATCAGTGAGGTCAGTGATATGGCTTTGCTCCTTTTTTTATAAAAGGATGCTTTTTGTATAAGTATCCCTCTGATAACAGCTTTGGGAGCAGCCCATTGAACATCAATGGGGATGGTGCACACATGGGATTCAAGCTCAAACTGTATCAGATATTGGTTAATTTAATTTATAACATCATCTTTTTTAAGGATATTACTATTTAACGTCTAGGAGGGACTGCTACCACGGCCATTAATGTGTTGTGTTGGGTCGATGCTCAGAGACACATTGGAATTATCTGACATAGATCTTACCTCGAGGACAAAATTATTAATTTTATTTGAGAAGACATCTGAAATTAGGAAAAAGTAAATTCTAGACCACACTTAATGAGATGCCGAGAAGTAGGTATATTTTTTGCTGTTCTATCATGATCAGAAATTTGGAATGGGTCAATTAAATTGAAGTTATTTATCAGGTCATGAATAGATGCAGTCAGTTGGGGGGGTTGCTTCCTGTTTTTCTTTGAGCTATCATTCAAGGGGTCAATGACTGCATTCCAGTCACCACCTACAATAAAGAAATGGTTAGTATACTGTAATAATAGATTGTGGATTTCATAAATAAAAATATGCTGGTTAGAACATGGGCTGTATATGTTAAGAAAAAGTATAGGGCAGTTAAATTGAGGGTAAGAACAGGAAAATAGATACCAACTACCATTAGGGTCTGATTTAGTGGTTAAAATTTCCCCAGGGAAGTTTTTTTTTAATTAAGATGACTGTACCTTTCAAGGAAAGACTATTTCCAGCTGATATTATATGACTGATCCAGTTTCTTTTCCTATCATTATCCCATTGGTCATTTGTTAGGTGTGTCTCTTGTAAATAGAAAATATTAGATTTATCCTGGTAAATTAGGTGCATAATCCATTTCTTCTTTTTATTATCTTGAATACCATTTATATTCCAAGCTCTGACTTTAATCATAATGCTTTAAGATTTAAGTGAAAAAGGAAAAACTGTACAAGAATTTTTAAAGAAAGTGATTTGTATGAACTTTGTCAATATATTAAGCATAGTGTTAGATGATGTCCTATTGAGTAAAAAAGGTAGTTTGAAGAGAGTGGCATGCAAGTACCCTACCTCAAACCTAGCACCTAACCACAAAACCCCCCAAAATGATCTAATATAGCAAACAAACAAATGCATATTACATGTTACAAGACATTGTTGCATGCATAGAATAGCATTAGAAAGTAGCAGAGAGAAAAACATACAAATCCCGATATTCCAAGTGTTGGCAAGCATTGGACTGCTCACCCCGGCTGCTCCATAAAGAAATTATAATTTAAACTGAAATTAGAGTAGTACCAAAGGCGCCATGACTCTGAATAAAGTACTTTGAAATTTTACATTAGATACCATAAAAAGCATGCTCTAGTCAGGATTTTATCATTATGTCATTGCCAAAGTTAAAGTAGTTTAATATAACTTAGGATAACACAAAGAATGCTGCTTGTTTACCACTAGAACCAGACCTAGGTATGACAAACTACTGTAATTTCCCTTTTGTAAAAGTATGGATACAAGGATCAGGGAGCAAATAGTCTACTTAGGTTTTAGAATATGTATCCTTTGCTTATGATCATGACCAGCAAGATACCATCCAATCAAATCTATTAGACTACCCATCTAAAATATATATCCAGTATAGAATGACCTCCCAACATGCACAAATATTGAAGTATTAAAGCAGTCTAGTGCATTCAATTCTATTTAATCCAACATAAATTAAAAAGAAAGGAACCATCAAGACATTCCAGTGCAGTAAATAATGAGATCAAGCATGGGTGTAAGAATGTATGTGGGTAAGATTTCAAGTTATTTAATACCCCATAGTATAAAAACCTTAGTTAACTGACATAAAGACATACATACATAATAGGTGCTCATTTCCCTTTCATAAAATTTAGGAAATGTTAATTAACCCATATGTGAAAAAATATATGCTAGTGTACATCCTGAGATGTAAATGATGAGATATGAGTGTAGGTGGGGAAAGAAAGAAACTTTATACAGTACAGCCTAGCAGAATTCTAAAGTGGCAGCTTTGTTGTAACATTAGAACATTTTTTGCGTGTTCCCCACTACCTAACTTAAAGCCCTGGAACAAATTGTTAGCAGTAAATTACTAAAGAGAGTGGGGGTGCACACATAAATATATTATGTATACATGCAAAAATGTTTTGTGAACATTCTAAGAGGAAAACATATGTACAGTACTTTTACAGCCATTGTTCTGCAGCTACTGGAGGGCACAGAATGCCTGGTAAGAACAAAAAGCAGTTATTCTAAGACAATACAGCCTATTTCTGACTGTAACAGTGACTATAGCAATCCCAGTGATGCACTGCTTCATTTACGGTGACCTCCTGACCTCATGACGTCATCTGCCAACGTTCCCACTAAATTCTGGGTAATGGAAATTTGAAATGGCTCTGGAAGCCCGGGAAAAGGCTTGGAGTGCAAGACAAGGCTAAGAAAGGCCACAGAGAACCCTCACAACTGAGGTGAATAGGTCTGAACATTAATTATATGACAGCCATGGGAAACATCCTCCAGGAGAGTCAGAAAGCACGGGAAACTCCCAGCTGTATTCCATGTAAGTCAATTTGCAGTTAGAAATGAATCCAGCACGAAAAGAAGATGTTTGGTTGTTATTTTTTTCAAGTTATGGAAGACTTTAACTTGATAAGAAAAATGCACTTTGATTTAGATTTTTAGTGCCATAAAATAAAACAATGACAGTTTAATTGCATTTTGTTGTATATTTTGAGCCATATACAATAATCCTGCCAGAAAAAAAACATTTGTAGCAAGCTTTTGGTTCCATATAGGACTGAGCTTAATATTTGATTATTCTTCCTTCTCTCTTTCCCTGGAACTCATTTGCTTAAAGCCTTTTAAAGATATACAAACATAATGGTTATTTTGCTGGTTTAATTGTTAAACTTATAACTGGTTTACTGCTCAGGTAATTCATTGAATGCTCTCATAAATGCTGTTTTTGCTTCATCCACTGTATGAATTAGATATTTTTGGTCATTGTGGTGGAAGGAAAGGATAGCTGGATACTTCATTTGGAAACGTGTTTTCTTTTTAATTAAAAATGCACAGAAAGGAGCTAGAGCTTGCCTTTGAACCTTTATAGGTTGTGAAAGGTCCTGGGAAATTGCAATTTTGTGTCCTCTCCAAGTAATAGTGCTTTTCTTTTTTGCAGCCATAAGAATTATATTTGCATGTGCAGCATTTAGTAACCTGGCATATATTTGTCTAGGAATAGCTTCATCTTGTGACTTATGTAGTGCTCTGTGAGCTCTTTCAAGTACGATGCCCTTAGTGAGAGCTTTGCTGTCAGTAATTGTTTCAAAGATTTTGGTTAATATGACCAGTATCTGGGTTTGGTCAAACTTTTCTGGAATGCCTCTTATTATAATGTTATTTCTTCTACTACGTGCTTCTAAATCTATTATTTTATTTTGCAAATCACAAATAGTTTTGTCATTTAAACTTACTTTTGCTTGTAGATCCTGTATTTTCTTTCGCATTTTCTTCAGTTTTAGTTTCAGTGAGGTTAAGTCTTGTAATTATCTGAGCCAGATTAGAGCCAAAAGGGTTAAGCTTGTCTGAAAAGCTTTTTATCTCATCCTGGAGAGGTTGCAGGGCTGATTTAATGTCATCAATGGTAAATGCAGATTCGCCTTTGGTTTTGGAGGATCCTTTATTAGATTCCTGTAGTGTTTTAATGGTTTTCTGTCTCTTAGATATTACATCCTTTTCCGGGGTAACTATAGAGGATTGTTTTGTCTTAGATGTTAGAGTTTCCATAGAATCTTGCTGAGTAGCCATCTTTGGCTGAATTTCTTTTTGTAATTAGTTTAAATCGGTACTGTATGACTTGGTCTCCTTTCCTTTTACTCTCTCAATTCCAGAACTCAGTTTTTGAAGAGAGGCTTGTCACCATGCAGCTGCATCCACCCAGTCAGTCAATTAAGAGGTAAGCACAGGATAAGTCAGGCAAAATGTTGAAAAAATCCAAAAATGTTGATTATTTCCTTTTTTTGAATGCCTGTTGATCAATATTTAACACTTTTTATGAAAGTAAATGCCAGATGCGAGTTGTAATAAGCGGATGAAATTAGCTGTTGCAGGAGCTGCAGTAAGTCTGTGTTCAGTGCTCGTGGCCATCTTGGAACACTTCAAACCTGACCTTACCCTTTGTTCAGCCTTTAAAAGTACTGGCAAGAGTATACTTTTTATTTGTATATTCTGATAGTGTAAAACCTTTATGACAGTCGTTTTTTGCCATCTGTTGTATGCTCTCTAGATTTCCACACATTTATAGAATTACTTAGGAAGGAAAAACGAAATGGAAAAATGTAATTATGGAATTTTATGAATAAAATTTCTAATGGGATGCTTTCAAAGTTGTTTTTGCCTCCAGCTCCATTAATAACAGATTTATATCAAACAGCCATATAATTGTCTTTAGACTTCCTTGCCTGGTGCTTGCAAAATAATGCCACGAATGCACAAGAGACAAAATGAGATATAATACTGACATTACTACAATTTAAGAACTTTCTTTGCTTCTTCACACCAGTGTATACAAACACCATCTAAGAGTTTAACTGGGATATATTTGCTTTATCAGATATATACAGTATCATAACTGCAGCTTAAAGCAACTGGTGTGCCAATCATGTTGGGCCATATGTATGTATATGTACTAGGTGCTCCATGATGTGTACATGTCCTTCAACAACAATACCTGCAAACTATATTTTTATAGTACCATTTTTAAAGGTATTAAATAGTTTGCAAAGCTGACAGCCAATCCATTAAGTGCCAGTAAAGTTGCTAGCAGAATGGGGTCCCTATTATATCATCGAAAGAACATGTCATAGAACAGCATTTTATAAAACATGCCATTCATTGAAATGTTCTTACTGAGATAGCGTTACTGTAGGGATCAGGAAATTTGCCTTTTTCCCACAGAAGTGCAGTCTCAGAGCTGGTATATTTAATTAACAGGGGATGTAGAGAGTGCAGCCCCCACATGGGAGGGGGGGAGTTCAATTAACTGCATTTCCAGTGAATGCTGTTCAATGATCTGAAGGTCTGATGATATAATATAGACCCAGCAGAATGTTATTTATGATAAGGTCATTGCGAAGTCCCAAATTCTTAGCAGTTGTCATCAAATTAACTTTATTAAGATTTGTTGTATAAATTGCTCCCCCATACAAAGTCACACAAATTCACATGCACATAGAGGGTCTATTGATCTTATGTTTATTTGAACTGCAGTAATTCAATGCATGTTGCTGTCTGTATATGTTTCGTTTTTAATTTCGGCCCTTTATCTCTTTTAAATGGCAGTTATGGTCTAATACATTTAAATTACTCCTATGTACTCAACAAAATGTATATTTATTCTTGGAAACCCTAAGGGGTTTCTGGTTACAGTGAAAGACAGACAAATTAGAATTGGAAGGTAGGGTTAGTAGCCCTGCATTTCTAGCAAGAAGTTAACTTTTCCTCTTCCATCCATAATCACAGACCATTACATAACAGAGCATATTACTATCAACTGTGCACATGGACACACACAGTGGAAAACAGAATTACCCATGCTCTAACATCTAGCTACTGAGGCTCAGCGACTGGAAACCACTGAAACCACCAATGATAGAAGTAAAAGAAGAAACCACTAAAATTTTGAAAAATAATAGGAAAATAAAAACAAAAGGAAGGGCAAGAGATGGATGAAAGATACTATGCTGTGATGCATATTATTTAGTGTGGCCTCAGCCCCAAAAGTGTTGCATTTAGACACATTGCCATATACTCTAGCACTTTCTATTAACTGTGATGGCGATTTATTAGAAAAACACAGACAGTTCCCAAGAAATATAATTTATGAAGTCTTTACTTTAAACTCAAATATCAAGGTCTACCATGAAGAGCAATAGGCAGTCTGCTGGAGTCTACCGAATAATAGGCCCCAGTGTAGTTTATGCAGTCATAGGTTGATTGATCTTGCCATTTATCATGTTCCATGTTTTTACATGGGGTCAGATTAATGCTGCAAACTTTGAGGTCACCATGAGAAAAAAAAAAGAGCACAAGAGCATAAAAATATTAAATGCTAACACTAATAATTAATAACAGCAGCAGCAACAATGTCAACAACTACAACAATAATGAAGCTAATCCCTGCAAATTAAAGAAACACATTCTTTCTCCAAAAGTACCTGGCAGGCAACTACCACAGTGTCATTGAAACAAAAGTAGCAAAATGAAAGACTTTAATGACTGAATATGCTAAGGATGGGATTCTACTTGTTGGGAATCTGTATTTTTTTCCTTGGGATTCCTACACAGGATAGTGACATGATTAAATGCATACGACATACAGTTTATAAAAGCAGTACGTCTTGAAAATAGGCAACAATAACTATAGCTATGTGAAAAAATAAAGGTATGCAGATATATTAAACCTGTTACTATGCAGATATATTAAACCTGTTACTAGTAGATACTTTTTGTTAAACCATGTTAAATGTTAGATAAACATTTTGCAAGCAACTTTGAGAGAGGTGGTCTGCCCCACATGATCACAAGAAACAAAAATTCCAGTGTCTTACTCAAGAGGTAGGTGTATTTTGCTACTGACGTCTGTAGCAGAGCTTGAGGGGGATTTTACAAAATTACTTACAGATGTTGGCAACTTCGTTTGGCAGCTAACAGCAAGCTGCTTGCAGATGCCAGACAAGATCATTCTATAATTCTCCTTCCTGGAAAGTAAGCATACAAACTCAACAAATGTATGAAGGCTTATGCTGTTTTTCGTAATTTAACAGCATGTCACCAGTTGCACTGTTATAAATATTTCAAGACGCAGCATGCTTTCTATAAGCTTGACTAAAGCCTTTGTGCTAACAAATGTTTAACACACAGCCCTTATTGACTGTTAACTACTGTTGCAGTAGCACTAAATTTTTATTGAAGTAATTAATACTAAACTAAACAAAGCCATCCAATTAGTAACACCTTCTAGTTGTTGTCTATAAATAAACCACTCATTACAGCTTATATCTTGGCATACACAGATGTGTCCCTCGCTGATACCATCAGGGAGTCTATGTAGCCACAGCTGCAGAGATATGACATTTTTTTCTAGAGGTTTCTTTTTTTCTTTCTTTCTTTCTTTGCATTTGCTATAAAAAGTAGATTTCCTTAGATATGCATATTGGTATAATTATCTCACAATGTCTTAATTTAAAAGTTTGTTGTTTATAAATCATATGTCTGTCATGGAAATGTGGGCTAACTTCCAGTATTGAACACATAAAAGAGTTACTTATTTTGCGTAATATTGGCTAGAGTCAAGCTTCTCAAAATATAGATGTTGTTGGCACTCAGGACTATACAAGGGAAAAACATTTTATTTAATCTTTTTTGACTTAGTGGAAACCTTCTGCACTTAAATGCACCAAACCCCTTCCAGCTTACATCCTAGCTCATCTACAGAGCTGGGAAATTCAACAGTGTGCAATGCACAGTACTGTTTGTGCTATCTCCTCTGAGGCACTTGGTAAGTACCTTGTTCTTTGTTCTTTGCCAACTACTTCTGTGCTTTCATAGACAGCAATTAACATGTCAGGGGTAACACTGGAAGTTGTAATCAGATATATGATGCATAATTTGTAACTACTGCAGATCCTCTCTAGAAGAAATTCCTTTTATGTTTAGTTACTGTTATTAGCCAAACATTACTCCCACAAACTAGCACATTTATTTTAAAACTTTGATGTGTATTCCATAAATGGGTTACTGTTATTAGTAGACTGCAGGGTGTATATGACTACTGACAGCATTGACAATGAGGAGGAATTAAAACAAAGAATAGAGGAACAAATAAGAAAATATGAGGGAAATATCACAGGTGGTGCACAAAAATCCAGACAGGATTTGATCCTACAGGTACAACAGCATGTAAAAATGGAAATGCTACATGCAAAGCCAGAGAGCAGTAAACTAGATACTAAATCTATATATAAAAAGGCAATGTGAGTGGCGAGTGATTTGTTTTTCTTTTTTTGACCAAAGACACAACGGTTGAAGAAATATATCTTGCGGGATTGTGAAGACTCTCCCAAGGATTCAGAAAGAACCCCATGACTGGTGGTGAGAGCTGAAGCTAAAAGACACTGTTTCTGAGATATTAGAAAATGTAGTTCAGAGACACTTTAACTGCAATGAGGAAAGACCTCATTAGCAGCTAATTTGCATGTCTCTGAATGATCCTTAACTACCATGAGTGCAAATCAGTATTTTTTTCTGGAGGTCAGCATTAGTGACCCTTGCATTGCTCTGGCATAGGCAGCTCCTCATTCATTCTCCCACACACACATGCAGACATTCAAACACGTATGTACACACGCACACACACACACACACACGCGCACACACACACACACACACACACACACACACACACACACACACACACACACACAGTCTCTTATCTATCCTTTAACAGAATGCCCTACATGTATCCTTTTATTTTTTCCCTGCCACTTCTACATCATGGATGATTACAGTCGATCAATAATGCCAGACATTAAGAGTTTTATTCCACTTACTGTTCCTGAACTGCTGACCTGTTGCTCTATTAGATTTTACTTGAGTCCAAGTAATAGTTGAAAAATTCTCTCTGGTACCATCTAGTGTTCTCTCTGGCTCTGTGCCCCCCCCCCCCCACAAAGTCACACCCTCAGCCCTCTCAGCTGTCCTTGATTTTACAGACCGCTCCTGCTGTTGCTTTTTACATGTGCCATCATGGGCCATTATAATCAATAAATATTACTAGTTATTAGAGTTTCATACCTAACCGGGAAAAGCCGAAAGACACAACAACTTATAATTATATAAAAAAATTAGCCTTTTACACTTACTCCTTAGTTAGCATAGAGGGTTAGGATCCTGCTTTCTGTGTCAAGGTTGCAGTGTTTGAATTATTTTCCCCTTTTTACTTTAACTTTGTTTTGTTTTCAGAGGTTTAAGGTATTATGTACGGACTATCCCTGGTGTTTGGTGGGGGTGCACTGAAAGACTCTTTAAACGTCCTATAAGCGGGGAAAGGTTCTTTTTTAGGGTGAGAAGGACTTGTACTACTGAAAATGTGATATACTTCACTCATTGTGTACAGTGTAATTGTTTTTATATTGGTAAAACTAATAAAAGATTAAAAGATAGAATAAGTAGTCACCTTTAAGATATACGTAGAAATGTGCTAACTAATGTTTTAGCTAAGCATATATCTAGTGAAGGTACTATAGAACATAATTTTAAGCTTAAGATTTTACAAGTTGTTTATACGCATGAAAGTGGGGGAGATATTATTAACAAAACAGAAATGTGTGACTATAAATGGATTAATTTTTTTTCGAGCTGACCACTTCCCTGCACTTAACACAAGTGTTAGTATTAAAGATAGTCTGAAAGATAAACATGATGTTATTTAAATGTCTTAGTAACTTAGGATGTATAAGAATTATGCTACTACTGTGTATTTTTAATATTGGATGTTTTTTAGTATTGGGCCCTTTAAAGTGTTTTAATGAGTTAATTGATTGTTTCAGTTGACTGGCTGCATGATTGTATAAAAGATTTCTAGTGATTTTATGTTTTATACACTGACAAAGAGTTTATACTTGAAAGCTTTGTTGGTTTATTAAAGTTTCTTATTTGAGGGCATTGGACTTCTTTGTTTTATTTTTTTTTTGTATTTTGTAATACAACACAAGATACTGCCTTTCCAATACACCCAAGTGCCTAAGAAGCATGTCTTGTCATAACAAGGTTATAGTTATTAGGAGCAACTCCCCTTACATAACAAAGTTAAAAGAACACTGCCAACAGCATCCACAAGGGCAATATTTTCTAGCATAATGCAAAATACTATCTTTTTAATATAACAACATGCCTAAGTAAGCCCATAACAACAGTGTTTGAATTTCCTGTTTCAATTTTTTTTACCTCTCTTTTTTGGCTAATCACGGTAAACAGACAGGAACTTGCCCTTTTCCCCTAGCAGCTCACCCTACCTTGCTGGAATCCCATTCTAGTTTTCCTTACAAAATATACACAGTAAGCCAAAGGTAACAGAGATTATCTTACCTCACTACTATTACTTCATAGGAGATCCTACTATGTTCTCATGCTCCCTGTACTCACTAATATAAGTGTTGCAGCTATACATAGGGTATGGGAAGCCACAGTTGCAGTAATGGGCATAGGCTGCAAACAGGTTTCTCAACAATCTGTGGTTTGTTCTTGCCACGTATAGGTTCATAGGTTCATAGGAGGTTAGGCTGTAGTGATCTTAAAGCCCTTACAAGCTTAGTCATGTTAATCCTGAGTTGCCCCAATTTTCCTTGGTTAGATGGACATAATTTGCAGAGTGAGTCTGTGATCAACATCGACTACCCTTGTTCATGAGGGACATGGGTGCTACTCCCATGGTAAATTTGCAGTCTCCCATCCACTTGTCTAGGTTGCACTTGAATAGGGTCAATGAGGAGCTCTGCTTCACATGAAATGGAAGTTTATTCCAGAGTAGCAGCAATCTCTGGGAGATATATCTGTCTCTCCAGTATGTTCTGTTTATGTCACAGGCTAGGTTAAGATCCCTAGAGCAAGTGACTCTTGTGCCATTTGACTTGCAGATGTGCAGCATTCCATCAGGGCAGGGTCAGTGTCTGCCCTGTAGGCCAGACACAAGTCACCTCTCAGCAGTTTATAAGATACAGAGTACAGTGCCAGGGCTTTCAGTCTATCCATGTAGGTCATAGTTTGGAGGCACTGTATTTTCTTGGTGAGAAACCTCTTTGGTCTCTCCAGCTGCTGCAGGTGTCTAGTGAAGTACATACAAAAGTAAGCATTGTACTCTGTTAATGACCTGATGAGGGTCGAGTACAGTGGAGTTATAACATCCTTAGACCTGGATGCAATGCTCTTAGTTATGAGATGCGCAACATAGAATGCTTTCCTTACCATGTGGAAACTTGGTGGTCAAAGTTCAGATTACTATCAACCTGTGTTCTCAGATCTCTCACCACTGGGTTTAAATTTAGGGAGGTGCTGTCAATATTGTAATTAGCAGGGAATTCCACTTTGACAAAGGAGATAATAATACACTTTTTTGCATTTAATTTTAGACCTTGGCTTTGGCACCAGTCATTTGTCTGTGCTAGTCCCTTCTGTAATATGTTAACATACTTGGGTGATTTAATGACTGCACCCAATTTGCAATCATCAGCAAACTTGGCAAGCCAAAAGCCATCTTCTTTGGCCTGGACTTCTGAGAAATAGATTCCAAACAGTAAAGAACCCAGCACAGATCCTTATGTCACTGGTGACGGGTCTACTGGTAGAGGTGGAGTCACAAACTTTGACAGTATGTGTTCTGTCGGTGAGGCAATTGCTAACCATCTAATGATGTAAGGGTTGATCCCTAGCTGGGAGAGTTTCTCAGTGATAACTGAGAGGGGGATTGTGTGAAAAGCCTCGGTTAGGTCAAGATAGGTGGTATGTACTGTCTTATCTTCATCTAGGGCTTTGGTGACTTTCTTAAAGAAGTCTACTAGGTTTAATAAGCATGATCTACCCTTAACAAAGCCAAACTGGGTTGGATTTAAATTTTGAAGGCCACCTATGTTCTTGTTGATAAGGTCCACAATGACTCTTTTCATGGCCTTACAGATGAGGCTGTTTAGACTTATGGGTCTATAGTCCCCAGGGTCAGTTGATGGCCCTCCCTTTGTGTAAGGGGATTACTGTTACTGTTCCACACTCTGCTGGAACAAAGCCAGATTTCAAGCTATGGTTAAAGAGAATGCCATATTGGTCCACTAGGTCATGTTTTGGATTGCTTAGTAAGCAACCTGAGATGTTATCTGGTCCCATCAAGGCCATTTTTTGGCCTTGGAGAGCGCAGATATGACCTGATCTCTAGAGACGCTAAGCAGAGGACTGGTGTCAGGTATGTTTTGGTGTATGGCTGTTGGGGACAGGGGAGTGAAGTTTGCACCAAATCTCTCAGCTAGTAGGTTGGCAATTTCCTCCAGTACAGCATGAGCGGTGCCATCCACTACCAGTTTATCACATAGTTGGGCATTCCCTTTTAGATTTTGGATGTAGTTAAAGAATGTCTTATGGTTATCCTTAGCTAGAGATGCTATTTTAGCTTTGTTTATTGCTTTAGAGGACTTTACAAGATGTCTGATTTGCTTGTTCAAGCTGTGGAGGGAATTCTTCCTCTGCTAAGTCAGTTCCCTCTTGTTCTTAGACATCAGTTTCTTCCTCTTGTCATATAACCTGTTTAGACTTGAGGTCCACTAGAGTGGCTTGTTTTTTTCAGGAGGACCTGGTTTTGATCTGGTCAGGTACAGACGGTTCTGTGCAGTTGCTTAAGTGTTTGTAAAGGGCATTTGTGTACATGTCTGCATAGGAGTAATTTTTGTCTGTGATTATGGGGGGTATAAAATTACCATTGCTTAGTAGGCTGTAGTTTTCTTTGGGCAAGTTTTTTAGTTTTTTGCTCCTGCGGTGGTGACAGGTTTAGTAGTTACTTTGAACAAGATGGATTTACGGTTTGACATTACCAGGGAGGGCAACACACAGTGGGGAGTGACGTGATGCCCCTGTTGGTGAGTATTATATATAGGACACTTGATCCCCTTGTGAGGAAGAAGACTATCTGTTTTGGAGCATTTGTGTTGACAAAGTCCAGCAAACCTCTGGGTGAACATGTTTGTGCTCGTGCATGTTTCCTGGTCGATAGAGGGATAGTTGAAATCTCAAATGACTAAAGTGTTGAGCTGTATGGTGAGTGACTCCAGTGAGTCCAGGTAGGTGGTGTGCTTTTCTTGGTTCATGCTAACAATGATGTGGTAGGGTATTTTGCTTATAATTAATTGGACATGGAGCAGTTTGAGATAGTCATACTGTTTGACCAGTGTTGAGGTGTACTTGACGTTAAGGAAGATGGATACACCTTCAACTTTGGTTCTTTCATGCTCATTATGAGGTCTGAATGTGTGGAAGGCATTGTATCCTTGCATGGCCAGGATGTACTCCGCAGCCTTGAACCATGTCTCAGTGACTGCACAGACATCAATATCTTCCAAGGTGAGGAGTGCTTCCAGGGAGTGCAGCTTCCTGTTCAGACTCCTAGCATTAACCAGCAAAACCTTTAGTTTGTCTCAAGTGGATTTTGTTATGTTGGAAATTTTGTTGTTTTGACATTACCTAAAAAAGGCAATACAGGGAAGACAACTGCCTTTGCCAGTATCAGAAATCCTAGAGGAGACAGGTGCAGACTGTCTGGCAAAAGAGTGTGGCCTGTCGACCATGCCATCCCAGCCTTACAGATACTGGATCCCCCTGGATCCTTAATGAATGTTGTGCACCCTAGCTCTGTTGTACTCTCTCTCTCTCTCTGGCTATATTAACCTACTGAGTTGAACTGTTCTAGCTCCTCTTATCCATTGATAGCTTTTCTAAGTCCACAGTGAATGGCAAGGTATAGTGCTCTGGCTTGGAAAATTTCAACATTGCAGTCATTGTATGTGCTTTCCCTTTGCCATTCTATCCCAGTGTTTCGGTAGACTCTCTTCAGTTATCTGGAGCTAAAAGGGTAAGGGTATTTTCTCTGTTGTAGTGCACCTCACTACAGCTGTTAAGGAATATTTGCTTAAAGTATTATTTTATAAGATATTATATTGACTATGCTCCATATAATAATTTTATGAATTAAGCAGTTCAAAGCAAGTTCTGGCTAGAGCAAAGTGTACTGTGCAAAATTTAGTCTTGATTTGAGTAACAGCATATTAGACTGAATTCACAAATTAATAAGATGAATTGATGCAAGTCTGTGCACAGGCAGCACAGTGGTGCAGCAAATAGAGTTGTCACATCATAGCAAGAGGTTCTGAGATTCAATTCTCAGCGGGGTTGCCTTCTGTGTGGAGTCTGCATGTCTTCCCTGTGTTCATATGATCTTCCTCCAAGTGCTCTGGTTTCCTCCCACATTTCAAAGACATGCAGTCGGTGGATTGGGCATTATAAATTGGCCATAATAGTGAGTGTTCATGTAAGTGTGTGCTATGAAAGAACAGCTGCAACAGCCCTAGCCACCTAGTGGTGTGAACCTTGGCTCTAGATGATTGTCACTGTTGAAGTGACACCCTGACCCCCATGTGCCAAAATGGGTAAAAGAGTTGTGTACGTATGCAAGAATGTGTGTAATAACTGCTATATATTTTATGGTGAAAAATGTGCAGTAGGAGTATTCGTTTGGAGGCTCCCGAGGCAGTGCTAATACTTGTTGATTGATTATTTTCTTTTGTAATAAAAACCTGTTTGTTTACCTCAATGAATGGCTGTTAACTTGTTTCTGTGATGATCTAATGTAACAGTAAGCTGTATCGTAACACTCACTCACTATTGTGGCGCCTTTCAGTGTACATAACAAGTTAAGCCATGTTGAGCATTGACAAAGCAGTTGAGTTTTAGTAATGCACACATTCACAACTTAATTGATATTTGATTTATGTGCTATTATTTTAAATTCATCCATACTAGCTACTGAAACAGAGGTTGACATTTGCATGTAGAAGTTGAACGATATTTGATTCACATGCTGTCACACCACCTTTAGTGGCCTTAATAGCAATTGGCCCCAAAACACGAGTAATATAAACATACATGAAGTAGCAGATACCACACCCAGCATAAGGATACTATAGTCAAGTCCCCATCTTTTACATATGTATTACGTAGTTTGACGTAAATTGTAATTTCATTCATACAGTCTGGTTAAACCATGCAGATTATGTTTACTGGAATATACCACTTCCAAAAAATGCTACTTTTAAATAGAAAACATCAAAGTGTCACAAGATGTTCTTTTAGTTATTAATACACCACTAACCTATATTTTATCTTAATTTTTCTTAAAAGGAAGATTATATCCTAAATAACATGATAGTACATTTTAGAAGAGACCTCCCCCCATAACTAAGTTAGGAAATTCCTCCTGCAGCATCCTTGAGGGATGTACTTTCTAATTTAAAGCAAAATACTGCCTTTCAAATAAGCCCAAGTTCTTAAATAAATCTATGAAAACAAGGTTTAAACTGCCAGTTTTTTTCATTATTTTCTTCCTCTGTTTTTGGGCTGATGACTATAGACATTGATTCATAGGTAAATACTAGCCTATTGTTCTTGTGAGTCATTTTAAGCCTAGTCAATTTCCCTTTCAAAGGTGAGAATCAAATCCTCTACCTTGCATCTGTGAGGTAAACACCTTAGCTGTTCTGCCATCCCCCAACTCCCTCCTTCGTTTCTTCTTTCATCTAGTAGCTGTCCTGCCCTTCTATAATTCGATTTTACCTTACAAAACACACATAATAAACCAAAGGTAAAGGTGATGTACTTAACTCCCTAGTGCGGCCTGCTTCAGAGATTATACCATATTTCCACATTTCTCACACTTGCTTTTACAAGTATGGCAGCTGAATGTATGTTATCTGAAGTCACTGCTGCAGTAAACTGGAATAGTTTGCAAATAGACATCACAATTCCCAGTGTTTTACTCCGGCCACTTAACTTTACCAAATTTTATGCACCTTAGCTGGGTTGCTGTCTCTGGTTGTATTACTTATTGAGTTGAACTATTCTGCACCCCCCCCACTCACTGATTGTCTTAGTGCCTAAGGGAGGGGGAAGATCCGTAATAATCTCTACGCTAACCTCATCCCTACCTACCTCCGTATCATTTCCTTTACGGATGAACAACCACTCCTACTTCCTCACATCATTCCTTCCACGAATCGCTCATACCCCTAGTGATCAACAACTTTCTGTCCCACAGATTACTGCTCCCCCTTCATCCCCCACCTACTACTCACAATCATTTATATCCTTAGCAAACAGCAAAAATGTCCTTGTTTATATCCTTAGCAAACAACAGCAAAAATGTCCTTGTTTATATCCTTAGCAAACAACAACAATTTCCTGCCCCCCCCCCCCACCGAAGATTGCAACCTACTATTTTCACTACTCTCATTTCTGTTTTTATACAGGCTGATAAAACCCACAGTACATCATACCATTGTCAAGCATGTTATGCATATTCTCTGAATAATCATAACTCATTAGATACAACCTTTTTATACTGTCTAAACAAAATAAACTACCGTAACTCAGATAATTTCCATTAGCAACATACCTTAACATAACACCTTCTTTTGTAAACCTTACTTCAGATGCTAAAGTCCTAAATCCTTTTACACAGTGGTATCCACTGTCACACAACGCACTGCATCACAACACTTCACATCCCTCTGTAACCGGTAATCTCCAAGAGAAGTACCTTGTGGGCGGTTCCGCGCAGTTTTGGGCGGGGAGTGGGCGTTGCTGACATGATTGGCAGGTGCCCGAGAATGCATCAAAGTAGTGCGTCACATACTCTCAGTGAAAGGCACAGTTATAGGCAGGGTTTGTACATGATCAGAGGAGCACAGACCACTATACCCATAATGTCCCAGAACCAGCAGTACTAGTGGACTTTCATAACGCTTTAATTCTGTTGACTGACAACATTTAGGTAAAGTGCTAGAAGTAATGTTTTTCCAGTACAGCCATTTAGCCCCTATATGGCTCCCTTATGAGTAGTGGGCTGAGAGATGGTATACTGTCTCCTAACTTCTCACTTTGCAAAAACACCAGTTAGAGGTATTCCCCTTCCCCCTGCACTGTCTCAGCTGGCCACAGAGCTGCTGAAACAGAATACCTAATAATCTGCTAAGTGTAAGAGCTTAGACTCTTTTTGATGAATGAACAACAGTCGTTATGTTTGCTGATGACTGTATGAAGTTGTACCAAAACACTCTTCAGCACATTCCAAAAGTAAATTAGTGCTACTGCGCATCCTGCGAGGTACTTCAGTTGGAGATTACCCTTTTTACTTCTGCTGTGTTTATCAAGAATAAAGTGAAAAGAAATTGCCGTTATGCTGTACTGTGTGCGTTTATTTACAATCAAATGTGTATGTGTGTGTAGACTAGGGTTGCCACCTTTTCAAATGCCCAAAGTGGGACATTTTTCATACAAACGTCAGATTTTGCAGGCCAAAACATACCCACAGCCAGTACAAAGGACAAAACTTCACTTTTTTGCCTAAATCAAAGCTTATTCTTGTAGCATTTTAGTTGCTTATTCTGTTTTGTCTAACATTTAGGTGTTTCAGATACAGAATAACTGTTTTATGCACCTATTACATAAAATATAGGAAATAATTTTGTCCTACATGGCATTTCGGAATATATGCAGATAGGCATTTCGGAATATATGCAGACAGTATTCAACGGGTTCTTCAATATTAATGCGCGCTTGGCTAGGAGGCGTGTTTGGGGCGGGCTTTGCTACTGCGCATCCTGCGAGGTACTTCACTTGTAAAAAATATAATAGGGCAATTCTGTTTAAACAAATTGGATTGTAAATAAATGCTCGCAGTACATCATAGCAACAAGTCTACACTAGGGTTACCCTATTATATTTTTTACATGGTTACATGGCATTTCGGAATATATGCAGATAGGCATTTTGGAATATATGCAGACAGTATTCAACGGGTTCTTCAATATTAATGCGCGCTTGGCTAGGAGGCGTGTTTGGGGCGGGCTTTGCTACTGTGGATCCTGCGAGGTACTTCACTTGGAGATTACCCTGTAACCTACCACACATATGTCACACTTCACCTAAGTGAATCATATGCAAGTTCTCTTTTGTCACCTCTCCTGCCATGGGTGATAGCTAAGGTAAATAGATCTACCGTCTTCCTGAAATTCAGAATTACACCAAAACATTTCATATCCTTTTGTAGCCTCTCATATCTTTTGCTGCCTCATTTTCCAGCCTATGTAGCAGATATGCTAGTTCTCTTCCTCTAACACACACTGAACTCACAGAGATCTCAAACCTGCTAGCAGATAGGTTTGGTGAAAATGTCACTCCCTTATACCTTCCTAACTCATCTCAAACCTTTATTTATTTATTTTTATTTTACATTTGTTGACCGGGCTAGTCTAACTGGATACATGTCCATTTTCAGTAGAGGCCGGGGAGAAAAACTCCAACACAAATACACAATATAGTATAAAAGTTGTGACAGTTCAAGCTTGACGCAACTGTTATTAAAAAAGTCCAATAATGTTGTAGCAGTACAAGCTTGATGCAGCTATTATTAAAAAAGTACAAAACTAATGATGAGCATAATACAAATAGTAAAGGTAATATACAAAAAGTTGTTTACTATATACATATATACATAGAATTCAATTGGAAAACATGATTTATATGAATCGGTAAGGAGAAGTCAGTAGTTAGTGCGGTTTAATATTAAGTGAAAGGTATACATAGGTATAAAGTAAGAAAGTTAGTCAGGGTTAGTACAAGGACATAACCAGTGAGTACTAAGAAATAGTTTTAGTTTCTGTTTAGAAAGTGTTATTGAGGACAGAGATAGGAGTTCAGTGGGAAGTAGGTTCCAGTGTTTTCCTACAGAATTAAAGAACAAAGACTCTCCTGCTAAGTTGTTTGATCTGCTAGTACTAATAAGTAGTTTATTAGAGGAGCGTAGATTCTTAAGATTGTTGTAGGGTGTAATGAGAGAAGTGAGTATAGGTGTATTGGTGGGGTGATACAGGCTCTTATGGGTAATAGCAAGCTGATGAAATCGAAGCTGATTTTGGAACTCTAGCCATCCTAATTGTTTTAGGTTGTTACAATAATGAGTTCTAAAAGGAGAGCCAGTGGCAAACCTAGCGATGTTATTATAGGAAGTTGCCAGTTTGTTGAGGTTGTTTTTAGAAAGATTAGTGTATATAGGTGAAGCATAGAGTAGAGTGGAGATTAAATGAGTTCTGGCTATAGTGGACCTGGCTAATGGAGTAAGAAAGGGTTTGATTCTGTAGAGGGATCCCGATTTCTTGTTGACTGTTTTTATTGTACTGTTAATGTGAGTATCAAAGTTAAGGTTGCTGTCTATAGTTATTCCTAAAAGTTTGGTGGTTGGGTCAGGAGATATGACTGCGCCGTTTTTAGATATGAGTGTGAAGTAAGCAGGGGTTGACTTACAGGTTGGAGTAAAAAGTAGAAGTTTAGTTTTTTTTTAGGTTCAGTAGGAGGCAGTGGTTTAAAAACCATTGTTCTACTGTATTAAATGTTTTTTGGGTAAGGGAATGTAGCTCAGAAGGAGAATTAGCTGAACAAATTATAGTGGAGTCGTCTGCGTATTGAATACAGGTTGCATGAGGAATTGCTAAGTGGAGGTCATTAATCAAAATGGAAAATAGCAGTGGGCCTAATATGGAACCCTGGGGAACACCCTTCCCACAAACTTCTGCCCACCCTACATATCTGAAGAGCAGGTGCTCAAAGCCTTGTCCAAGGCAAAAAACACAGCCTCTATGGGACCAGATGACATCCGTGGCTGTCTTCTAAATAGACGAAAACATGAACTAGTATCACCATTAAGTAACCTTTTCAGTCATAGTCTAACCACAGGCTTTGATCATGCAGAATGGAGAACAGCAACAGTTATTCCTCTCCACAAAAGTGGTTTAGCAACAGACCCAGGGAATTACAAACAAACCCTGAATCCTACCCAATTCAGCTTCATCAAGGGCAGATCCTGCCTGTTAAATCTGATGGACTTCTTTGACGAGGGCAAAGTTGTACACACAGCATACCTCAGCTTGCCAAAGGCTTTCAACACAGTCCCACATTCAGGCATTACTGACAAACCTAGCAAACTGAATCTAAACCCCTTCATAGTAAGATGGATTGCCAACTGGCTCACAAGCCAGGCACATACTATCAAAGTGAGTGACACCACATCAACCAGCAGACCTATTACCAGTGGGGGACCATAGGGGTCAGTGCAGGGCCACCTGCTGTTTGGTATATACTTTTCAGAAGTTCAGGTCAAAACTAAGGGGTTGTGGCTGACCAAGTTTGCAGATGATTGCAAACTGGGTGCAGTCATTGAATCCTCAAATGATGTCAGTATACTCCCAGAGGGTCTCACACAGACCAACAACTGGTGTATTAGTCACCGTCTCAAACTGAATGCAAAAAAAATGCATCATCATTCCCTCCAGCACAAACAACGTCCCTTCACACTATCAAATCAACAACAATACCCTAAGTATCCATGAAGTGGTAAGGGACCTGGGATCACAAGTTGACTGCAACCTTAACTTTTACCACCATGTGTCTACTGTAGTAAGGAAGGCTTTCTATATTTGACATTTGATTAGTAAAGGCATCACCTTGAGAGCAAAAGAGGCTATAACCTCCTATACTCAGCACTAATCTGGCCCATAATTGAGTATAACACCTCATTCGGCATGTACTGTACAAAGCACCTGCAGCAACTGGAGAGACCTCAAAGGTTTCTAAAAAGGAAGTTCAAGGAGCTCCAGCATGTGCCTTACACAGACCGAGTAAAGTCCCTGTCACTATACTCCATGTCATATAGACTTCTTAGGGGAGACTTATGCCTGCTCTACAGAGCAATCTAAGACCCAAAGCTTAATGAACTTGTTGCATATCAGTAAATCAAACAGGACTAGGGCTACCTGTTCCAGGGACCTACGTATGGCCTGTGACTTAAATAGGACATAATAGAGGGACAGATTTATCTCCCAGTGATTGCCACATCTTTGGAACAGGCTACCAATTCATGTGAAACACAGCACCTCTATAACACTGTTCAAGAGGAACCTGGATGAGTGGATGGGGCACCCTAAATTCTTACCGGGGATAGAGCCCACAACCCTCCTGGACATAGGCAGTCATCACAATGCAATCTTGGGTACTGACTAATATTTTCATGATATTATGCTAGGCTTAAAATGACTGCAGGATCAATAGCCTAGTAATCTCCTATGATCCTAATACTTCTACTTTAGGTGGCAACTGTGGCAACTACATTGACTCTCATTCTCGATGTGTACTCTAAAATCTGTTTTATCTATTTACCATGCTATGTGGCAGATAGGCTAGCTATTCCTGTTATACTTTGACCTTAGATGACAGCCAAGGCAAATGCACTAACTTTTTCCTAAAATACTCCTGCCTTACTTGACAGTCAAGGCTACTTCTCTTGTTTCATTCTATTAATCCTACTAAATTACACTTTACATTCCATTCAGTGCTATTTTGTTATGCTCCCATTGCTGTCGTATACATTCTGCATTCACATAGCAGCATAAACACAACATGGAGTGCATCAGAAGTACATTTGCTATACTTCATTTATCCATCCACAACCCCTTTTTCCATTTGTGCACATGGGTTTGAGGTGTCACGTCAACAGTGACAATCATCTAGAGCTAAGTTTCACACCACTGGGTGGCGATCTCTGCTGTAGTCACTTCCTATGCTTCCTTTACTTATATTTATATCCCTTTTTCTACATTGTAGACACTCTTCTAATTAACCATTTCCATAATTCAAGTGTTGCTGTACAGCTATTACACCTTTGATCATTATAAGTAAAAAACTAAGAGCTCTCATAAAATCATCCAAGGCAAATTTTGAGAGAAAAATCGCCAAGGACTCTAAAGACAATCATAAGGCCTTCTTTAGCTATGTTAGAAACCTAGGAGGAAACTCCCAGATATGCTCAGAATTAGTTCAAAATGATGTGAAAATTACTGAACCTACACACATTGCTAACATACTGGCTGACAGGTTCAGTGCAAACTTCTCCCCTCCCCCAAAGGAGAGATATCTATTCCAGAGGATTGTAGCCCCCAAACATCTCCAATGCCCAGGTGAGAACTGCCCTCACTAAGGCAAAAACACAGCATCCATGGGACGGATGGTGTCCCGGCTGTGTGCTTCATGAACTCAACAGGCGGAATTAAACCCACAGTTAGGACAGCTGTTTAATCTTAGCCTCACCTCAGGATGTGCCAAGGAGGTGGCGCACGGCGACTGTGGTCCCACTTCATAAGGCGGTGCCTCCACAGACCCTGGAAGTTACCGCCCCATTAGCGTGACAAGCCTTATCTGCAAAGCCATGGAGAGGATCATAATGGAACTCATAAATAAAGACATAGGGAACTTGCAGACTTTGGATCCAACCCAGTTTGGCTTTGTCAAAGGCAGATCCTGCCTCTTAAACTTGGTTGACTTTTGAGACAGTCACCAAGGCCATTGATGAGGAAAGGCAGTCCATACAGCCTACCTCGACCTGGCAAAGGCCTTGACACAATACCCCACTCAGGTATCATCGAAAAACTCGTCAGCTTGAATGTAAACCCATACATCACAAGATGGGTTGCAAACTGGCTAAGCGACAGAACCCACAGGGTCAGAGTTGCTGGAGCCATGTCAGACTCAAAGCCTGTCACAAGTGGTGTCCCACAGGGATCAGTCCTGGGTCCACTCTTGTTCGCATCTACTTTTCTGAAGTACAAGCAAACACAGGAGGGTTATGGCTGACAAAGTTTGCAGATGACTGCAAACTGGGCGATAGTCAAAACACATCTGACACAGATATCCTCCAGAAGGGCCTCACAGAAGCGGATAACTGGTGCCAGAGCCATGGCCTGAAGTTAAATCCAAAAATGCATAGCCAAAAATGCATAGTCATACCCTTCGGGAAAAACAAGGTTACCCCTAGCTACCATATAGGTGACAATCCACTGAGCACAGAAAAAGTCATCAGGGATCTGGGGACCCAAGTTGACAGTAGTCTTCGTTGACACTCATGTTGCTAAAGTAGTTAGGAAAACCTTCTATATCGCCCACCTGATCATGAAGGATTCACATCTAGATCAAGGGAGGTCATCGTCCCCTGTACTCATCACTCATTAGACCTATGATTGAGTACAATGCCCGTTCGAATGTATCTGACCAGACACCTGATGCAGCTTGAAAGGCCCCAAAAGTTCCTCACCAAAAGGATAAAGGGTCTCAAAATATGTCTTATGCTGCCCGACTGAAAGAACTCCAGCTTTATTCAGTCTCATACCGCTTGCTCAGAGGTGACCTGTGCCTGACATATAAGGCCATGTCAAACCCAGATTTGATGAATATGCTTCACCTCAAAATCTAGATCCTCAGAACCACAAGGGCGGAGACTTAAACCTTGACACGGTTATAAATAGAACGTGCTGGAGGGACAGATTCATCACCCAGAGACTCCCTATGCTGTGGAACAAAATCCCGGTACATGTGAGGCAGAGCACTCGCTGGCCTTGTTCAAGAGGAATCTTGACCAATGGATGAGAGATCGCAGATATACCCCAGGGATTACTTCAGTGTCACTGCTTGACAGAGGCACAGAAAAATGATAGGCATAGTTTTTATTCAAACTAAAGGGGTGGCGAAAGCCACATAACTGTGGGCTAGGCTTATAAATGCCCTTGGGCAGATAGCCTAGTATGAACCTATGAACCTATTATGAACACCAAAATTTCAAGATGGTACTACAAAATGTACATCAAAATGTATCATTCTTACAAACCTATAACTCCAAATGACAATTTTTAACACATATAATACTCCAACAAAAACATAATACCCATGTAAAGCACTTTAAAAGATTGCTCATTCAAGTCTACCACATATTTCTACAGCACTTAATTCAGACCTTTAAACTGGCACCTGTCTTTGTCAAGGAATGGATCTGTCCAGTTCAGAAATCTGTGGTCAAAGATGAGCAAAAGTGACTATGACCAATCTTGATCAATGCTGTTTTGTTTCTTGAAAATTTTATATGTACAACTCTGCTCATCTGTCCCTAAATGAAGGAACTGATATTTTCTACTAGAATCAAGACCTCCTGAATCATTTTTCTTTTTTCTTATTTATTTTTATTGTTACCACGGGCTAAAGATTTTACTAATATACAAACTGTTTTTATTGACCACAGGACCTACACTAGCATTAATTTTAAGACCAGCAAAAGATAAAATTTCAAGAAACCAAACATCATTTTTCAAGATTGGTCCTAGTCACTTTTACAACTACTACTGAACTCAGGAGAAATCCACCAAAATTCAATCACAAAATGCTACTAATAAAGTTACACTCAGAAATAAATGTGAAGAAAAAATATGTTTTCTTACTCAACTCAACAGCACCAAATTTGCATACAAGGGGGAGGGGGCGCAAGCCACCCCATAGCTATGCCCTGTTTTTGTTGAAATGTTCCCCCCTCATAAAATATTAAATTTTTAAATTTATTAAATATTTGGGTACACATTAAATTATAGGTCAGATTCCTTGATGACATTTTTATTTTATGGGATGGACCAGAGGTGATGATTGGGGAATTTTTGGAATACCTTCATAATATCTCCACCTTTTTAAAATTTACATACAATTACCACAAGTACAAAATTAATTATTTGAATATTAACATATTAGCAGGACACACTGTTGATACATTTTAACACAAGCAACTTTACAAATACATTTTCAACACAAGCATCTGTAAAAATCAGTTTGATATACCAATGTCATTTAATTATTTACAAAATTCCAGCTAGCTGTGCTGGCATATGTTACACATCCACTGTCCTACTTGTCCTGGCATAACTGGCAATACCTCATATTTTCACATCTCTCTCCCCTTTGAAGACTCAAGCTAATTTTTCAAGTGCCCCTTGAAAAACATGGGTAGAGAGGAATGAGCCTGTCTGGGAATACATTAATCCATCCCCTGTCCTGAGACTCCATCTGCATTGGCATTGCTGACCTCACAAAAGTGCTGCACTGTCATATCATATGCCTGCAACCCTAGGCTTCATCTTAACAACTTAGCATTTTGCTGGCTGGCTTGATGTAGCCATAGATCCCCTTTAAACTCCTCCTGTCTCCTACAGCAAATACTTAGCACAAGGGCCTCCCTATCATGGTAAGACTTCATCATGTTAGCATGGTACAATTTGTGCCCTTGCCTTCTGCCTCCTACCTGGCAGTTTTACCATGTAGTTAACATCTTTGACCTTCCTTACCACTTTGAAGGGTTCCTCCCAAGCTGCTTGCAGCCTATTGTGTCTGACAGGAATGAGAACCGCAACCTGCTGTCCCACAGCATACTCTAAGGCTCGAGCATTCCTGTCATACCAGATGTGTTTCTGCTGTTGGGCTCCTGCCAGGTTCTCCTGGGCCAAGCCCATGAGCTCCTTAAGTCTTATCCTGAGGTTTATGACATATGCCACAACAGACTAACTGTGTGATTCACACTCAACCTCCACACATCATGAATCAAGTCTAAAGCCCCCCCACCCTATGCTAATACAGCAACTCAAAGGGTGAAAACCCTGTGGATTTCTGGGGTACCGCCCTGTATGCAAACATAGACAAGCCAAGAGATGTGACATGACATTGGGACCTCTGTCAGTCAGTATTTCTCTCAGGAAGCCTACCCAGCTAAAAATCTCAAACAAAGCATTTGCCACCTTCTCTGCCTCGATGGATGACAGAGCCACCTCCTCAGGGTATCTAATAGCATAACCTAGTACCACCAGGATATAATTCATCCCTGTGGAACTTGGGGTACTCAGGCCCTACAATATACATAGCTACCCTCTGAAACGGCTCCTCAGTCACAGGCAAAGGCATCAAAGCAGCCTTTACCATGTTTCCTGCCTTGTCTACTTGTTGGCATTGTTCACAGGTCCTGCAGTACCCTATTACATCCTTTGCAATCCCAGGCCAATAAAAGATATGCATGATACGTCTCTTGGTAAGCTTTATGCCCATATGACCTGCAAAAGGAATGTCATGAGTTATGGCTAGAAGTGCCAGATGGTAGCCTCTGGGGACTACCAACTGCTGCATTACCTCACCCTCTAGCCCTCTCTCAGGGGTCCACTCTCTATACAGTAACCCTTTGTTCCAGTATACACCCATTTTGCTTGATAATCAGGCACCTCCCTAGGTACCTCCTGCAAGCCTCTTAGTGTAGGGTCCGAGAGCTGATCATGTCTCAACTCTATCTTTTTTACCCTTCCCAGCTACACTTTCACAGAAAGGATGGTATGCTTTGACAGTGGCACCTCACTGTCAGCCTGGGTACTACCACTCACCTCTGTGCAGTGGTGGCTGGTGACTTCAAATCAAAGGGGGCTGCAGGAGACAGCTGAATGGGTGGGGTCAATGGGAAGGGGTGTGGCCAACTAGAAAGGGGAGGAGCTATGTTCAAAACCACAAAAACTAACTAAATACACTGCCGTGGGTGCCAAACTGTCATTATGAGAGTCCAATCAAGACAAAATGAAGTGTAGAAGAATAAAAATATTTCAATGCATTGGCTTCATGACAGCTTACTTAATATCTAGATGGAAACAAAAAGGTTGTGAGGCATGAAAAAATAAATTACTTTTTTAAATACATTAATGGAATGCCAGTCAAAATCAAGTATAAGAAAAACAAGCAGCACTCAACTCAAACCACTTCTTGCACTGCAGTTCTAATTATAATTTATATTCAGCTTTATTAAAGTACCAAGTAACATGCTGAAAGTAGAAATCTCTGATGCCCCCACTTGTAAAAATGTTCCTTATCCAAAAAAAGACCTGCTGCCTGACAACTATCTACTTGTTTCATGGAAAAAACATGATCAAAGTAAAAAATGAAAAGCAAACAAGAAATAAGCTCAAGATACATTGCTTAAAAGGATTACTGTACAGGTTATGGACCACACGATTGGCATTCTGTTTAGTTTACGGGTAAAGCCTGCAGAGATGACTGGAAGTCTCCAAGTGTAATGAGCTTCTTAAAATAATGTAATCCTGTCCTTTATTACAAATACTGTCATATGCATTTCAATACCCAAGGCTTATACAAGTATTCTCTACATGGCAACAACAGAAAGGCTTTCAATGTTGGCAATTCTTTAACAGTATGCTTAGTAAAGCTTACTTGCATTTTACAATCTCAGCCAAGCTTACCTGATGGTCATTAAAGTATTGCTACTTAAACACAGAGCAACACGCACTTTGAGTAATAAGCATAAATCAACAGTACAAAAAATATGACAGAAACCGGACCATTCTGCAAAAATCAAGGACAGATGAAAAGCCACTCTAGTACTTTTGTCTATCTTGGATGTGGGGATACCCTGCACATTTACACTGCATAACTACTCCTTGCCTTGCTTTGACACATCCAGAGTCACTACATGGGGGAGTGGAGTGCAACAAGTATGTCACAATTTGAAATGTCTCTGGCTGACTGTGATGACCCTGACACATTTGTCATACCTCTCAACCTCAGAGCAAGAAATCTGGACAAAGCCGTACAAAGAAGTGGGACAAAGGCCCAAAAACAAGGACAATTTTTAAAACATTGCTCTTATAAACTTAGAAAGATAATAGAATAGGTCTTGCATTAGTATGAATTTTCTGAATGGTATGAAATCTGAAACTCAAATGTCTCATTATTTTCTAACTTCAGTCTTTAATGATTTGTCACTAATTTGCCAAAAAAACCCCCACAATTTTATGAAAAATGGATCAAAAATGTGATGTAAAAATATAAAATAGCCACAAAATACAGCTGGGAACCTATCAAAGAAGGGACACTTTAATATTAGTACTGCTAACTTGAGCAGCTGACAAAATAAAATAATCTACATGCATTTCTGAAATAAAAGTAATCTATAACTATGATTACAGTTATTTCTTAATTGTAAACCCTCCATGTTTTCTTCCAAAATTGCTATTTTGTGGGGGGATTATTAGGGGAAGAGCAAAATTTTGAGCCAAAATCATGGACAGTTGAGAGGTTTGCATATGCCTAATTCTATAAAGCAATTTATTTGCATGTACCTCTCAACCTGTCAATGCAGTAAATCTGGACAAGGCCAAATATATTGGGGGAACATATAAACAGTACTAAAAATTGCTCTTATATAAACTGAGACAGTTGATAGAACAACAAGTCTTACTTTAGCATGCATTGGTTATGAAGTCTGAAACTTAGTGTGTCATTATTTAGTGACTTAATTCCTAAATGATTTGCCAGAAAACCACACATTTTATGAGGAACAAACCAAAAATAAGAAGCAAAAATCTATTCATTCTTTGAAAATCTGGACAGTTGGGAGGTATAGTTCAGCTGGGGCTGTCTAAGTTTGCCGCCCTTCCCCCTCACAAAATCATGGTCGAATGGAGCCTCCTCCTGCAGCCATTCCAATGATCCATTACTCGGCTATTTCACTCCATTTACCATAAACACTAATGTGCATACTGATTTACTTCTATGATGATTTGGACTTCATTTGAAAGTTTTATTTTGCATTTTACAGCACAAACACTAAGACGTATGCTAAACAAACTTAGCATTAAAACTTCTCTGCCCTTGAAACTCACATTCATTGAAACAGCATTGAAACCCACATTCAAAGAAAATACATTTTACCAGTGGCAGATAAAGATTAATTCTGAGCTGTTTTCAAATCATAGACCCCTTGCATATGAAACATACATGTGCTCTTTGATACACCTTCCTATTGTTTTGAACATTTTTCCAGTAAACAATGAAACAAAATGCATGCACCAATAATGACAAAACTGCCCAATTCAGAACATTTTCATCATAAAAGTCTACTCAAACTTCTACAGTCCACCATTATCAGTAAATATGCACAATCTCTGAAGAAGTAAAAAAGTCATCTAAATAATTCCACATTAAATAAATCTGTAACTAATGAAGAGGTTGCTGCTAGCAAAAATCTTTATATTTCATGGTTTCATCGAAAAATAAAGTGTCTGATGCCCCTGAGGAATAAATTGCTTATATTACATTAAAATGATAAGCTAGTAATATTGCAATATGAAATGGATGGCAAACAGATAACAGGCTCATTGTTAGTATCTTAACTTTTTCAGTACAGCAGCATTCACCCCTTGTGGGAGTAGAAACAACAACCTTCTGCATCAAAAGCAAGTACACAACCTGTTGTGCTATTAACATTGCAAGCTGACTTTCCATAAGCAGCACTAAACTTATCTTCCCCTGCAGCTCTCAGTTCCTTGTAAAATCTACTCAATACTCAACTGCATCTCAACTTCGCAGCACAAGAAAGCTGGAAAAAGCCAAATTTATTGGGGGGTGGCTCAAAAGGCCAAAAACCAGGGACACATTAAACATTGCTTGTATAATCTTGGAAAGTTGTAGAAAATGCTGTATTACCACCATACATTTTACTGCCAAGGTCCCTGTGCAAAACAGTCAGAACAACATACCACTACGCCATATCAGCTGCTTTGTGAAAGAGAGGAAGATTGAAACTTAAATGGCTATCATTTAATGAATTCAGTTCTCACCATAGCTGTCAACCTCTTAGCACAAAACACCTGGACAAACCCAGTAATGAGGAAATACAGCCCTCAGACATATTCAGTGAATTCAGTTCTTGCCATAGTTGTCAACCTTAGCACAATAAACCTGGACAAAGCCAATAATGGGGTAATACAGTCCCAAAAATAAGGACAAATTTCAAATATTCATCTTATAAACTTAGAAAATTGCTAGAATAAAAGGTTGTGTTACTATGTATTTTCTGAAGAATATGAAGTCTGAAATTCAAATACCTGTCAATTTTATTTAACATTTGTTAATCAGGACAATCTGACTTGGAACAAAAAAATAATTTTCAGCAGAGGCCCAGGAAGAAATAATGCAGATATGTCTTTATAACATGGGAGGACACAAAAGCAAACCTACACAAACACAGAGAGATGATGCAGACCCCACACAGAAGGCACCCCAGCCAAGAATCAAACCCGAGAACCTGCAGCCATAAAGCAACAATACTACCACTGCACCATCGAATATCAAGCATTGCAATATTTAGAAACCACAGATATTATGAAGAACAGATCAGATCAAATATGAGGCAAAAATCTGCAATTTTTTTACAAATGGTGGTGGGTAGGGAATTCAGGTCCTTAACACCTGCATACAAGGTACAGGGCTCAAGCCTGAGTATCTCTACCCAACACCATTTGTTCTCTAGCCACCAGTATATAGTAACTGGGGCATTTCACACACACACACACACACACACACACACACACACACACACACACACACACACACACACACACACACACACACACACACACTCTCTAGCGACCGAATGAACACCTATCCAGCAAGCCCACAATCCAAACACCTACCTGCTACCTTTGTCCCAAAGCCTGTGCAGTCGACCGAACACCTACCTGGTAATCCAGCAAGCCCACAAACTCCAGTGACTGAATGAACACCTATCCAGCAAGTCCACCTACCTGCCGCCTTTATCCTGAAGCCCATGCAGTCGCACACTGACAGTCCCGTGAGAGCAGCTCAGTCCTCCTCATTGGCTCTGTCTGTGGCTGAAGCAGTCTGGAGCTCCTCTATTCTGTGCAGTTGTCACCGCACAGATTTCTGGTATCTCACAGCAATGATTGCTGGGTACCTCTTAATCCATATCCAGACTGCCGATAAAGGCAGTCTGAGTTCAAATTAATTTTTTGTTTTGCAGATTTTTTTTTCTGTTTTTCTAGGTGGGAGGGCTGCAGTCCGGCTGTCCAATAGGATGAGCTGCCCCTGCCTCTGTCCTGCAGTCACTCTGTCCCAGGGAACATCAGTACCTACCAGCAGCTGTGGCTCACCTTCTGGCTCACTGCTACAGGGTAGCTCCCTCCATGAAATAGCCACGTCACCAGTCCTGGCTTCCAGTGTGTGAGTCTGTCTGGGTCTCCCCTGGGCTACCAAACCCACGTTTGTCTCTAAGCCTGACTGCATGTAACTGTAAACACACAAGCTGCTACATTATCAAAATCATTCCCTATCAAGGCAACTGCAGAGATATACTCAAACACACCTACTTGCTTGCTTCCTTTTTCACCCTCACAGTCAATGTGAAACATGTCCAAAGGCATTTAGAATGCCCCCCCCCCCAAAGCTCTGGCTGGAATGGACTACCCAAGAAAGTACTGCTCCTCTTTAACCACTGCAGGCTTCACAATGGTTATATCAGAAGCTGGGTCTTTCTTAGCTATGGCCTGTTTTCTATCCACTAAGGTAAGATATAACCTATGGTGATAGTTTGGTACCCCTTTTGTCTCCAAACAACTTACCACTGGTATACTGTTATTCCCACTTGCTAGCTCCCCCAACTTTTGTTTCCCACCTTGCCTCTGTGAACATTTATATGATACATGGCTCCACTGGGTTACATTTAAAACATTTAACCCTTGATTCTGGCCGTCTACCTGAACTTTGCTTCTCCTGTTTGTGGTGGACTCTGTTGGGATGGTTTAGGCTGCCCACCATGGGTTCTCTTATATCCACATGCAGCACTGGGTATCCACTTTTTGTGCAGTGATGCCCTTCTTGCTAAGTAGAGATCCCCCTTTTTCCCCCAGCTCATCTGCAGAGTTACACTCTTGGTCTGTCAACCAGATTCTTATGTTTTCAGGCAAAGTGCTAAGGGCTTGCTCCCTCACCAAAAGATCTGCCAGCCCTTCAAAAATGGTAACCTGACACCCACTCACCCACCTATGAAATTAAATGCTTAACTAAGCAATATATCCCCCTTTTTCCCCAGCTCATCTACAGAGTTACACTCTTGGTCTGAAAACCAGATTCTTATGTCTTCAGGCAAAGTGCTAAGGGCTTGCTCCCTCACCAAAAGATCTGCCAGCCAGCTGCCTAGTATCAAGACATCAGCAAGGATATACTCTGGCAAGCAAGATTCTCAAGCAAAATGGGTGTCTGTATACTGGAACAAAGGGTTATTGTATAGAGAGTGGACCCCTGAGGGAGGGCTAGAGGGTGAGGTAATACAGCAGTTGGTTGTCCCCAGAGCCTACCATCTGGCACTTCTAGCTAGCCAGCTAGGGATCTGCCAGTTAGCTACCCAGTGCTAGCCAGTTGTCTTTACATACTTTAACATCTTGTCTGACAACTTTGTTAGTAATATTATAAATGACAAGAAACTATCTTAACTTGCAACATTTACTGTATATACTGTTGATAATCAATATCTTGTTATTGTATTAAAGCCAACAACCTGTAATGTTGTTTACTACTGCTGCAACTTTGTATCTCTATTCATCATGTACATGATGTGGAGCTTTTCTCCCAAGGCATCCACTGAAAAAGGACCTGCATCCAGTCAGAATTTCCCGGTAAACAAATGTAAATAAATAAATAAAGTCTCTCACACACACACACACACACACACACACACACACACACACACACACACACACACACACACACACACACACACACACTTTCATCTGCCTTGCATCTATGCTCACAAAACATTTTTTCTGTAAACGTCATATGTTAAAACATTCTAGTAAATGTTTTATTTATCATAATTTAAACAATCAATAATAGACAATTTGGAAACAGCATTTACAGCCTTACCATGGAGTAAGGGATTCAGGAACCATACCCAGAGCACTTGGTCAGCATTATACTATTTGCATACTCTTTCAAATATATGAATAAAACTATCAAAATATCACTCTCTGTAAATTGTGGAAGACATTTACTAACCTGTATTGCTTCTGGCGTTCCTTTATTCCCTTCCCCATTACCTCCATGATCCTGGTGAAGAGTCAGCATCTTCCTCTCATGCTGACGCTGCTTCTCATTTTCTTCAGCTTCAAAATATTGCAGTCTCTCATTCTCTTTGACCTACAAACACCGCAGTCTCTCTCTTTTTCTTCAGCCTCCAAATGCCACAGTCTCTCTGCTGATTCTAGTTCAAAACATTTAGTTTCCAGTTCAAGTGTCTTTAAGTCCAGATGGATTTTTAACTCCTCTGAGGAAAAGGCGAACTGTCCTGTTTCTGAGGCCTGCAAATTTCCATCACCATACTGGTTATTCTCCTGGTTGCTGGTCTGAGCTGTGACTAAGGCTGAAATCATTTCCTCTTTAGTCAGGTTGAACTGCACCAGTTCTCTGGCTGTGCACATCTTGGCCACCTGGTTCTTTGTCATCTTGCCATAATCCTCTGCTGACCTCTTTGCCTGTTTTCCCTGACTACTAAACTAATAAAAAAATAAAACGGTTGTGATAATGGAACTCTGTAGGTTTACCTTGTGGCTGCTTGAGAGTGCACCCACCTTCGGTGGCTACAGGCTACAGAAGTTCAATTAATATCAACACCACTCCCCACCAATATGTGACATCCCCACTCTGGACCATTAATCAAGGAGCCTGAATCCTCACCACTGACAATGGAGAGGGACATTCACTTGGAACACAAATGGATGCAGACAGTATTTCCAGATGCAATTCTCTGTATCAAGCACAATTTCCCTTAAGATCACACAGACATCATACTCAGTCTGGGGTCTAGATATCTGTCTCTGTCTCCCTACAGGTACCCAATAACACTCCCCACTGCCACTGCTATAGAGTTGAGTCCTTAGCTGAGTTTTCAAGCCAAGTCATCTACCACTGTCTCTGTGAAACCAGTGCTTCATGTCCCTGCTCCCAGCAGCTGACACACACACTCATTGAGATTTGATTTTCACACACACACACACACACACACACACACACACACACACACACACACACACACACACACACACACACACAGACAACACCTGGGAAAGACTGGCACAGATTTACTAGCTATGCCCCCTTCTGCAAAGTATAAGGTAGTTACACTGCCACCAGACACTCCAAAGCCAGGAACTGTAAGGCTCTTACAAGGTTACCCAATTACACTGTGTGAAATTATATTACTGTAAATAATAGTGTTCAACCAATGCAGTAGGGCTTTCAGGAGTGTCCACAGTGTCACTAAATAAATATAAGTATTCTGAAAGGTTAAAATATTCACTAAAGGACCAGCCACAATGACAAATTTTAATATATTTAATAATAAGTAATAAGAGAACATGAAAATACTAAATATCAAGCTACAAAAAAAAAAAAACACAAGAGTTTCAATCACAATAAATATTAAAATAACAGAGATGAACAGATTCATACTGCTACAGAAAAACAGTACTTATCTAATCTCACTATATTTTCCTGACTGATCTAAAGAATTACAATTCCTTGGTTCACTTACTAGAGCAAGGAAAGATGAAATAGGTGAGGGGTCCTTCTATGTGAGGTTATAAGAAACAGGTTGCTCTGATACTTCAGTCTTAGCTAGTATTAAAACATCATTTTTGTCCTAGATTACAGAATGACATCCTATACATCTGGTCATCTGACTTCTGGTTTCCATGCTACCCCCATTGGTAGAAACTGCCAGGATTTAGCACATATGTGTCAATAATACACACACATGTAGAGGTTTGCTCAGATCTGCTGCAGCTTCTGGAAGTCATAAAACAATTCCAAACCTCCACCCTTCCAGAGTAGCAATTAGTTCACCCCAAAGACAATGCAGAAAGCTTCCTAGTACAGACATTTTGTCTCTGGCAGCATTGAGAACTGTAAAATACAATCTTTATGGCCTAAGTCATTTAGCTGCATCTGGACTGTAATTAACCCCTTCCCTTCCAGCATCCTTTGTTACAATATACACATTTCAACAGTTACAATAATATTTCTTCCTCTTCAACACAGGCATATGTACAAATGAGTTTGATATACAAATGACATATAATTCTTTACAAAATTCCAGTTAGCTATGTGGCATATGTTACATACCCATTTATATATATATATATATATATATATATATATATATATATATATAGTTACCAGTATAATCCACACCAATATGAATGACAGCCTCCTTACAGCAGATCTCTGTGTACTTGACAAAAGCCTTTGAAACTGTCTGTCATACCCTGTTACTTCACAAACTCAGCAGACTCAGTCTTGGGTCCTGCACAATTTTCTGATTCAAAAGCTATCTTGAAAGCAGAACATTTCCACTGTGCAGTAATAATTCATACTCAGAGACAGTTACCATTAACATTTATGCATTTTGGTAATCAGTTCTTGAGCCATTAGTGTTCTCCTTATTCATTAATGATTTGACTTATGCTCTGCCACATCTTATCATACTAATATACGAGAAGAGTCATTACTTCCTTGACTCAAAAAAAAACTTATGAACTGCAAAGACACAATAAGCTAGCTGAAATTTCTTCTGCAACTGGATCATGAATGACAGACTAATTAACAGTAACAAATCCAGCATTATGTTATTTGGTAGTTTTCATAAAGACAATTTGCACAATCAGATGTGGATGTTTCTCAAGAAAAATACCTTGGCATATTTCTTAACCCTTTTATACTATATACAGATGTGACAATTAACAAATTACTGTCACAATTAAAACTTTGCTACAGATTTTCCCATCTTCTGTCAGTGTGCGCACACTGAACCATTGCTAGAAATACACTCATTCCCAAAATCATATATAATTTCCCAACATTAACACTTCACTCCAGCATGAATACTGAAAAATGTGAACTAGCCGATAACAAATTGTTTTATTAGCTAACAAGTCCTGTCACTGTGACATGCTAAAGGGCTTCCAATTGCTACCTTTAGAAAGCAGGCCACAGTCATACTAAGCACACAAATATTTAAAGGACCACTACGGGCAAATGGTGAAGAAAACATATATTTTTTATCTTGCCATGATTTACTACACCTCTCAAAGCTGCCTGCAGCAAAATAAGTACTCATTCCTAATTTTATTTTGTTTTTACTCCTGTCTGCCCTCATGGGGGCAGACATCGTGATTCCTTTGGAAAGCTAAATCTGTCCCATAATGCACAGACTGAGAACAAATAGCCCTACCATTTGTTGTCAGACTAGACTTCCATTCACTTAGAATGGAACATCTGAAAAAAACTGCCAAGTTTGAAAGTCTGCAGCTCATGTGTCATTGACTGGTATGTGCTGAGTTTTACAAATGTTGTGCCTACTGATGTACTACACATTCTCTGAAACAAACTTGCAAAAATGTCAACAAATTACTGAGATAAAAAAGACTTTTCACAAGGAGTAGTTTTGCAAATTTCCTTTCCTGGCCAGGTTACTCCTCCCATCTCCCCTCCTTCAGTGGGCTACAGTCTCACATTTTCAGCTTTACTAGATTCAACTATTTAGTCAGCTTTGCATGACAATAGACATAAAAAAAAAAAATCACAGCCTGGTGTGCCACTAAATCTGTTCCCTTGTATGTCAAAAAGCAACGCATCCGTCCAGGGTTTATGCCAGTCTATCCATTTAAAATGTGCACAGTAAAATATTCAACTTGTAATGCATTTTGGCTGCTGACATGGTTATCTTTACTTAGTTATTCTCTTATAGTATAACCTGAACTTATGGTATTTAATGATAAATTTTACAACAGTTCTCAGTTTCTTAACAATGACCTCCCAAGCCTCTGTTGTGACCTAGTACTTTTTCTTACTATTGCTTTATCTAGTTTGTCTTAGTTATATACCTGTAGCATGTCTCTCATCCTCTCAGCAACAGACTCCTGGAGAAAATTTCCAAAGCAGATACTTGTATTGAAAGAGTAGCAGCAGCTGTAGCAGTGAAACTACACTCCAAAACAATGCACTCAAACATAGTACTGACAAACACAGGGGAATGTATATGTCTGAATCAAGCAGTGATGAAATTGCTAGGGACTTCACTAAGCACAATTTTACTCTTAATCTCTCCATTTCATAATCCATAACATTCGCACCACACTTACAAAGGCACACCTCCACCTCCACAAACACAGCTACTCACACCCACACAACATACCAGTCAAATTAAAGGATTTTCCCACCTCTCTGCAAAACACTGTTGTAATGGCTTTGGCAAACAAATGAAAATGATTGATGGGTGATGGTTCAGGGCTCCCATCCATATCTCTTAACAGTAAAGATTTTTGCAAAAAGTCCAGATTGTTTGTCTGTTTTTCATAAAATTGCAGTTTTCTGTGAAATTACTGGCAAATCATTGAACACTTAAGTCAGAAAGTTGACAGGCATTTGATTTTCAGACTTCATATCCTTAAGAAAATTCACTCTAATGCAAAACCTGTTTATCAACTTTCTAAGTTTGTAAGTGCAATATTTATAAATTGTCGCATTTTTGGGCCTTTGTCCCCTATTATTTATGGCCCTGTCCAGATTTCTTGTTCTATAATGTTGAGAGGTATGGTGCCATCCCTTCCTACTGGAGTCAGTCCACTGCACTTGCACAAGTGTCCCGATCAGCAGGGCAGCAAGAGGTATCAGTGCAGATTTGCTTTATAGTTCTTTTACACACACACACACACACACACACACACACACACACACACACACACACACACACACACACACACAATGATACACAGTTAATGCGGACAAATCTGTTTGTTCAAAGTCACCAAACTTTCTCCAAACCCAGTTTTATGACACCTGCTACCAATCCACTTGGCAGTCTGCAGCTGTAAATATTGTTGTCCATGTTATTTCTTCTTTTCCTTGTTTCTCTTACTTGTAATGTTACTTTTACTCATTTTTTTCTCATGCCTCCCATATCTACCCTAATTATTACTTCTAACAAATACTTTTTCTCACTCTTTCTTCTCTTCCCCTCCTCCTCTTTATCCACTATTTGAACTTTTCCACTCTGACATTTGCTTTATAAGTAAATAATGAACTGTCACCCTTATAATGTCAGCACATTTCAATGCTACATAATATTGTATTTAGTTTAATAATAGGTTCATAGGTAGGTACTAGGCTATCAGCCCAAGGGCCTAAGTAAGCTTAGCCAACAAGGTTCACTGGCTTATGCCACCCTAGAAAGTTATTTTCCTGTGTTACTGTCAAGCAGAGCCACAGAAGTGATTCCCGGGGTATATTTTCGTATCTCCCATCCACTCAAAGATTTTTTCTTGAAAAGTGCTAATGAGGACCTTTGCTTGACATAGATTGGTAGCTTGTTCCAGAGTATGGGAAGTATCTGGGACAGGAATCTATCTCTCCAGCATGTCCTTATTGTGGTGACAAGGTTTAGGTCCCTAGAGCGTGTAGCTCAGAGGGATTGGGATTTCTTTAGCTGTAGCATGTCCATCAGCTCTGGGTTTGACATAACTTTATATGTTAGGCAGAAATCACCTTGGAGTAGGCGATATGCTACGGAGTAAAGCTGGAGTTTTTTGAGATGGTCAGTGTAGGGCATCTGTCTGAGGCCAGTATCCTCTTTGTGAGGTACTTCTGCGGCCTTTCCAGCTGCTGCAGATGTCTTGTGAGGTACATTCCAAAAGGGGCATTGTACTCTATAATGGGTCTAATGAGTGTCAAGTAAAGGGGAACAGTGACCTCTTTTTTCCTGGATGAGAACCCTTTTGTGATGAGGTGTGCCACGTAGAAGGATTTCCTGACTACTGTGGCAATGTGATTATCAAAGGAAAGACTACTGTCCACCTGGGTCCCAAGGTCTCATCACACATTCGGTGTTAAGCAGACTACCACCTATGTGGTAGCTCATGGGTACAGAGTTTTTACCAAAGGCGATGACAATGCACTTTTTGGCATCAAACTTGAGGCCATGGCTCTGACACCAGACATCTGTCTTAGTGAGGCCCTTCTGTAGGATGTCCACATCATTTGGGCACTTGACTATGGCTCCTAGTTTGCAGTCATCTGTGAACTTCATTAGCCAGAGGTCTTCTGTGCTAGCCTGTACTTCAGAGAAGTAGATACCAAACAGGAGAGGTCCCAGGACTGAACCCTGTGGTACTCCACTTGTCACTGGTTTGATGTCAGATTTGGAGTCTGCAACTTTTACAGTGTGGGTTCTGTCAGTGAGTCAGTTGGCAACCCATCTTGTGACGTAAGGATTTATACCTAGTTTAGTGAGTTTAGCTATAATTCCAGAATGGGAGATTGTGTCAAAAGCCTTGGCGAGATCAAGATAGGCTGTGTGAATCACCTCAGCCTCATCGACTACCTCAGAGAAGTCGATTAGGTTCAGGATGCATGATCTGCTTTTCACAAATCCAAACTGGGTGGGGTCCAGAGTTTGGAGGTTACCAATGTCTTTGTTTATGAGTTCCATGATGATATGTTCCATGGCCTTGCAGACCAAGCTCATCAGGCTAATAGGGCAATAGTTCCTGGGATTAGTGGTGGCTCCCCCTTTGTGGAGTGGGATAACTGTTGCTGTGCACCATTCAGTGGGCACAAAGCCTGACGTGAGGCTATGATTGAACAGGGTGCCTAGGTGGGGAACCAGTTTGTTCTGAAGTTCGTGTAAAATGCAGCCTGGGATGTTGTCCAGTTCCATGGATGCTGTGTTTTTGGCTTTAGAGAGTGCAGCTTTTACCTGTGTAGTTGTGATTACAGGGACTCTGCATTCTTCCTGTATAGATATGGGCCCTTTAGGGTGTGAGAGGGTGGTAAAGTTAGCACTGAACCTATCTGCCAGGATGTTGGCAATATCAGTTGGTTCTGTCATTTTCATGCCTTTGTGCTGCAACTCAGAGCAGATCTGGGTGTTGCCATTGAGATTCTTGACATAGCTATAGAATACTTTGTGGTTGTCCTTAGAATCAGTGGTGATTTTATTTTCATAGCTAGCTTTGGAGGCTCTTATAAGGGATCTCTGCTTCTTACTGAGGCTGACCAGGGAGTTCCACCACTCATGGGATTTTACTCTCTTTTGCAATAGTTTCATCCTTCTGTTGGACAGTTTGTTTATGGCAGGGGAGCACCAGATTGGCTTCCTTTTTTTGGAGGATAGCGTCTTGGTTCTGTTTTGGATAGCACGATCCATGCACTCATGTAAGTGCTTATAGAGTGCATTTGTGTAGGATTCAGCAGTCGTAACTGTATTGGTCATCTGCATGGTTATCATGAAGTTCGCCACTTCTGTCTTAAGAAGCGTGAAGTTGGCTTTGGAGAAATATTTTACCATGGTTTCCTTAATGGGGGGTGGGGGCGGGATGTGGATATCTAGGGTGATTAGTTTATGGTCGGATCTGGCCAAGAAGGAGTTGACTTCGGGTGTGGAACACTGGTCACTCATGTTGGTAATGACTAGGTCTAGGATATTGTTGCCCTTGGTGGGGGTGTGGATAAGTTGATCCAGGGCACTGGAATTTATGAATTCCAGAAAGCATTGAGTGAAGGAGTTGGTACATGAGTAGTTTACCCAGTTAATGGTGGGGTAGTTGAAACTGCCCATTATTAGGGTGTTTGGACCCTAATATTGTCCAGTATATCAAGAAAAGAGGAGTGGGAATCCTGGGGCATGATGGGGGATCTGTAGCCAGCTACAATTTGGATTGTAGTTTTGCCCAGAGTTCGTTGCACTTGGATAACCACGGATGCAGTATGCTGAGCAACTAGCCTGGAGGTGTGGATATCCTTAATGAATATGGGCACACCTCCGCCTTTGATGTTCCAGTCCAGGTTACGTGGCCGAAACGTGTGGTATGAGTTATAGCCTGTTAGTGCAGGGGTGCTCTTTGGAGCCTTGAACCAGGTCACAGGTATCAATGTTATCCATTTTAAGGAGTGCCTTGAGTGAGTGCATTTTGAGATTTAGACTTCTAGCATTGAGTAGCATTACCCTCAGTTTTTGCTTGCCTGTTCCTGTTGCATTTGAAACTTGTCTAAAAAAGGTACTATAAGGGTGGCAAGAGCCTTAGCCAGTATCTGGAATCCCATGGGCGGCAGGTGCAGGCCATCTCTGGCAAAGCATCGTGGTCTGTTGACCATGTCGTCCCAGGCAGACAGATACTGGATCCCCTTAGAATGACACCAGAAGCTTAGCCAATTGTTGAAGTCAATCATTTTGTCCTTGTACTGTGGTATCATTCTGGGCGATGGCAGAATGCTACTCAGGGCTAGGGTCATACCTCCCTGGGCTACAAGATCGGAGAGCTCTTCCATGTCTCTTTTCATGTAGTCCAGGGAGGCATGTCTCAGGTCATTCACACCAACATGGACAATGACAGAGTCATATTTGTACTTGTTGTGGAGTGACCTGAGTGCGTGAGTTATGTGGCAGATCCTGGCACCCGACAGGCAGCTGACAGTAACCTTCTCCTTGTTTAGCCTGGTGAGAGGGACATCAGTGTGCCTGACTATAGAGTCACCTATGACTAGTGTGTTGGGTATGTTGTTTTGCCTAATATATTATATATGTTATAATATATATATATATATATATATATATATATATATATATATATATATATATGTTTGCCCATAATATCTGAATAAGTGAGTGGGATTTTCATGACCGCATCAAGGAAACATTTTCCTTCCTTCTGTGTTTTTTTTTCTTAAGTTTTGGATTTTTCTTGGTATATTGATTGATTTTCTTAGTACATATTATTTCTTATTTATTTTCCATTTGTTTACCAGGTTAGTCTGACTGGACACAAGGTGACCATTTTCAGCGGAGGCTCGGGGAGAAAAGTTCCAGATACATAGTAAACAATTATAAAAAATAATAAAAATAAATTATACAAACATAGCTATTTTGTACAAAGAGCATAGAAAATATAAAAGGAGTAAAATCAGAGTTTTACAATTGATGCAGCATACAGTGGTTAGAATATTGAGAAACAATTAAACAAGATAATATACAACAAATATAAAATTGCTTGAACATAAATTCAAAAAGAAGTTTCCATAGACAAACAGGGTCATAAACTAGAAATCCTAACTATATTGATATGATTTATATTGCATTTATCTTGTTTTAATGATAGTATGTGTGTATTATTGTAGTTGTCATATGTTCACAAATGTTTGTATTAATCTATGTATTTACAGTATATTGACAAAGTACTGGGTCACATCAGAGGCTTGGGAGGTCATTGTTAAGAAACTGAGAACTGTTGTAAAGCTTGGATTGAATACCATAAGTTCAGGTTATGCTATAAGAGAATAACTATGTAAAGATAACCATGTCAGCAGCCAGAACGCATTATAAACCGAATGTTTTACTGTGCACATTAAGAAATGGAAAGACTGGCCCAAACTCTGGACTGATGTGTGTGTTTTTTTTTTTTTATTTTATTCCTATCCCTGGGGAAATGCTATTCAAAAGTGAAGATACATATAAGGGAACAGTTTTAGTGGCACACCAGGCTGTGATTTTTTTTTTGTCTATTGTCATGCAAAGCTGACAAAATAGTTGAATCTACCCAAGCTGGAAATGTCAGACTGTAGTCCACTGAAGGAGGGGAGATGGGAGGAGTAACTTGGCCAGGAATTGAAACTTGCAAAACTGCTCCTTGTGAAAAGTCTTTTTTATCTCAGTAATTTGTTGACACTTTTGCAAGTTTCTTTCAGAAAATGTGTAGTACATCAATAGGAACAACATTTGTAAAACTCGGTAAATACCAGTCAATGACACATGAGCTGCAGACATCTATGCTCACAAAACATTTTTTCTGTAAACGTCATATGTTAAAACATTCTAGTAAATGTTTTATTTATCATAATTTAAACAATCAACAATAGACAATTTGGAAACAGCATTTACAGCCTTACCATGGAGTAAGGGATTCAGGAACCATACCCAGAGCACGTAGTCAACATTATACTATTTGCATACTCTTTCAAATATATGAATAAAACTATCAAAATATCACTCTCTGTAAATTGTGGAAGACATTTACTAACCTGTATTGCTTCTGGCGTTCCTTTATTCCCTTCCCCATTACCTCCATGATCCTGGTGAAGAGTCAGCATCTTCCTCTCATGCTGACGCTGCTTCTCATTTTCTTCAGCTTCAAAATATTGCAGTCTCTCATTCTCTTTGACCTACAAACACCGCAGTCTCTCTCTTTTTCTTCAGCCTCCAAATGCCACAGTCTCTCTGCTGATTCTAGTTCAAAACATTTAGTCTCCAGTTCAAGTGTCTTTAAGTCCAGATGGATTTTTAAGTCCTCTGAGGAAAAGGTGAACTGTCCTGTTTCTGAGGCCTGCAAATTTCCATCACCATACTGGTTATTCTCCTGGTTGCTGGTCTGAGCTGTGACTAAGGCTGAAATAATTTCCTCTTTAGTCAGGTTGAAATGCACCAGTTCTCTGGCTGTGCACATCTTGGCCAACTGGTTCTTTGTCATCTTGCCATAATCCTGTGCTGACATCTTTGCCTGTTTTCCCTGACTACTAAACTAATAAAAAAATAAAACTGTTGTGATAATGGAACTCTGTAGGTTTACCTTGTGGCTGCTTGAGAGTGCACCCACCTTCGGTGGCTACAGGCTACAGAAGTTCAATTAATATCAACACCACTGCTCACCAATATGTGACATCCCCACTCTGGACCATTAATCAAGGAGCCTGAATCCTCACCACTGACAATGGAGAGGGACATTCACTTGGAACACAAATGGATGCAGACAGTATTTCCAGATGCAATTCTCTGTATCAAACACAATTTCCCTTAAGATCACACAGACAACATATTCAGTCTGGGGTCTAGATATCTGTCTCTGTCTCCCTACAGGTACCCAATAACACTCCCCACTGCCACTGCTATAGAGTTGAGTCCTTAGCTGAGTTTTCAAGCCAAGTCCTCTACCACTGTCTCTGTGAAACCAGTGCTTCATGTCCCTGCTCCCAGCAGCTGACACACACACTCATTGAGATTTGATTTTCACACAGACACACACACACACACACACACACACACACACACACACACACACACACACACACACACACACACACACACACACACACACACATACAGACAACACCTGGGAAAGACTGGCACAGATTTAGTAGCTATGCCCCCTTCTGCAAAGTATAAGGTAGTTACACTGCCACCAGACACTCCAAAGCCAGGAACTGTAAGGCTCTTACAAGGTCACCCAATTACACTGTGTGAAATTATATTACTATAAATAATAGTGTTTAACCAATGCAGTAGGGCTTTCAGGAGTGTCCACAGTGTCACTAAATAAATATAAGTATTCTGAAAGGTTAAAATATTCACTAAAGGACCAGCCACAATGAAACATTTAAATATATTTAATAATAAGTAATAAGAGAACATGAAAATACTAAATATCTAGCTACAAAAAAAAAACACACAAGAGTTTCAATCACAATAAATACTAAAATAACACAGATGAATAGATTCATACTGCTACAGAAAAACAGTACTTATCTAATCTCACTATATTTTCCTGACTGATCTAAAGAATTACAATTCCTTGGTTCACTTACTAGAGCAAGGAAAGATGAAATAGGTGAGGGGTCCTTCTATGTGAGGTTATAAGAAACAGGTTGCTCTGACACTTCAGTCTCAGCTAGTATTAAAACATCATTTTTGTCCTAGATTACAGAATGACATCCTATACATCTGGTCATCTGACTTCTGGTTTTCATGCTACCCCCATTGGTAGAAACTGCCAGGATTTAGCACATATGTGTCAATAATACACACACATGTAGAGTTTTGCTCAGATCTGCTGCAGCTTCTGGAAGTCATAAAACAATTCCAAACCTCCACCCTTCCAGAGTAGCAATTAGTTCACCCCAAAGACAATGCAGAAAGCTTCCTAGTACAGACATTTTGTCTCTGGCAGCATTGAGAACTGTAAAATACAATCTTTATGGCCTAAGTCATTTAGCTGCATCTGGACTGTAATTAACCCCTTCCCTTCCAGCATCCTTTGTTACAATATACACATTTCAACAGTTACAATAATATTTCTTCCTCTTCAACACAGGCATATGTACAAATGAGTTTGATATACAAATGACATATAATTCTTTACAAAATTCCAGTTAGCTATGTGGCATATGTTACACACCCATTGTTTTATATATATATATATATATATATATATATATATATATATATATATATATATATATATATATATATATGGTTACCAGTATAATCCACACCAATATGAATGACAGCCTCCTTACAGCAGATCTCTGCTTACATGACAAAAGCCTTTGAAACTGTCTGTCATACCCTGTTACTTCACAAACTCAGCAGACTCAGTCTTGGGTCCTGCACAATTTTCTGATTCAAAAGCTATCTTGAAAGCAGAACATTTCCACTGTGCAGTAATAATTCATACTCAGAGACAGTTACCATTAACATTTATGCATTTTGGTAATCAGTTCTTGAGCCATTAGTGTTCTCCTTATTCATTAATGATTTGACTTATGCTCTGCCACATCTTAACATACTAATATACGAGAAGAGTCATTACTTCCTTGACTCAAAAAAAGACTTATGAACTGCAAAGACACAATAAGCTAGCTGCAATTTCTTCTGCAACTGGATCATGAATGACAGACTAATTAACAGTAACAAATCCAGCATTATGTTATTTGGTAGTTTTCATAAAGACAATTTGAACAATCAGATGTGGATGTTTCTCAAGAAAAATACCTTGGCATATTTCTTAACCCTTTTATACTATATACAGATGTGACAATTAAGAAATTACTGTCACAATTAAAACTTTGCTACAGATTTTCCCATCTTCTGTCAGTGTGCTCACACTGAACCATTGCTAGAAATACACTCATTCCCAAAATCATATATAATTTCCCAACATTAACACTTCACTCCAGCATGGATATTGAAAAACTTGAACTAGCCGATAACAAAATATGTTTTATTAGCTAACAAGACCTGTCACTGTGACATGCTAAAGGGCTTCCAATTGCTACCTTTAGAAAGCAGGCCACAGTCATACTAAGCACACAAATATTTAAAGGACCACTACGGGAAAATGGTGAAGAAAACATATATTTTTTATCTTGCCATGATTTACTACACCTCTCAAAGCTGCCTGCAGCAAAATAAGTACTCATTCCTAATTTTATTTTGTTTTTACTCCTGTCTGCCCTCATGGGGGCAGACATCGTGATTCCTTTGGAAAGCTAAATCTGTCCCATAATGCACAGACTGAGAACAAATAGCCCTACCATTTGTTGTCAGACTAGACTTCCATTCACTTAGAATGGAACATCTGAAAAAAACTGCCAAGTTTGAAAGTCTGCAGCTCATGTGTCATTGACTGGTATGTGCTGAGTTTTACAAATGTTGTGCCTACTGATGTACTACACATTCTCTGAAACAAACTTGCAAAAATGTCAACAAATTCCTGAGATAAAAAAGACTTTTCACAAGGAGCAGTTTTGCAAGTTTCAGTTCCTGGCCAGGTTACTCCTCCCATCTCCCCTCCTTCAGTGGGCTACAGTCTCACATTTCCAGCTTTACTAGATTCAACTATTTAGTCAGCTTTGCATGACAATAGACATAAAAAAAAAATCACAGCCTGGTGTGCCACTAAATCTGTTGCCTTGTATGTCAAAAAGCAACGCATCAGTCCGGAGTTTATGCCAGTCTATCCATTTAAAATGCGCACAGTAAAATATTCAACTTGTAATGCATTTTGGCTGCTGACATGGTTATCTTTACTTAGTTATTCTCTTATAGTATAACCTGAACTTATGGTATTTAATGATACATTTTACAACAGTTCTCAGTTTCTTAACAATGACCTCCCAAGCCTCTGATGTGACCTAGTACTTTTTCTTACTATTGCTTTATCTAGTTTGTCTTAGTTATATACCTGTAGCATGTCTCTCATCCTCTCAGCAACAGACTCCTGGAGAAAATTTCCAAAGCAGATACTTGTATTGAAAGAGTAGCAGCAGCTGTAGCAGTGAAACTGCACTCCAAAACAATGCACTCAAACATAGTACTGACAAACACAGGGGAATGTATATGTCTGAATCAAGCAGTGATGAAATTGCTAGGGACTTCACTAAGCACAATTTTACTCTTAATCTCTCCATTTCATAATCCATAACATTTGCACCACACTTACAAAGGCACACCTCCACCTTCCAAAAACACAGCTACTCACACCCACACAACATACCAGTCAAATTAAAGGCTTTTCCCACCTCTCTGCAAAACACTGTTGTAATGGCTTTGGCAAACAAATGAAAATGATTGATGAGTCATGGTTCAGGGCTCCCATCCATATCTCTCAACAGTAAAGTCTGTTTTTCATAAAATTGCAGTTTTCTGTGAAATCACTGGCAAATCATTGAACACTTAAGTCAGAAAGTTGACAGGCATTTGATTTTCAGACTTCATATCCTTAAGAAAATTCACTCTAATGCAAAACCTGTTTATCAACTTTCTAAGTTTGTAAGTGCAATATTTATAAATTGTCGCATTTTTGGGCCTTTGTCCCCTATTATTTATGGCCCTGTCCAGATTTCTTGTTCTATAATGTTGAGAGGTATGGTGCCATCCCTTCCTACTGGAGCCAGTCCACTGCACTTGCACAAGTGTCCCAATCAGCAGGGCAGGAAGAAGTATCAGTGCAGATTTGCTTTATACTTCTTTTACACACACACACACACACACACACACACACACACACACACACACACACACACACACACACACACACACATGGCCTTACTAATGTGACAAACACTAGTCATTGATACCTAATAGAGAGAAAATATAGAGAAATGTAATCAAGAGGAATAATACTCTTTACTTTCCATGCTTTTAAATGTTGATGGAGAAGTACAGAGAAGGTCAGAAGGAGTTGCATTGTGTCTTTGTGAATTTAGAGAAAGCATATGACAGGATGCCTAGAGAGGAGTTGTGGTATTGTATGAGGAAGTCGGGAGTGTCAGAGAAGTATGTAAGAGTGGTACAAGATATGTACGAGGGTAGTGTGACAGCCGTGAGGTCTGTGGTGGGAGTGATGGATGCGTTTAAGGTGGAGGTGGGATTACATCAAGGATCAGCTCTGAGCCCTTTCTTATTTGCAATGGTGATGGACAGGTTGACAGACGAGATCAGACAGGAGTCCCCATGGACTATGATGTTTGCAGATGACATTGTGATCTGTAGTGAGAGTAGGGAACAGGTGGAGGAGACCCTGGAGCAGTGGAGATATGCTCTAGAGAGAAGCGGAATGAAGGTCAGCAGGACTAAGATAGAATATATGTGTGTGAATGAGAGGAAGGATAGAGGAATGGTGAGGATGCAGGGTGTAGAGGTGGTGAAGGTGAATGAGTTTAAGTACTTGGGATCAACAGTTCAGAGTAATGGTGAGTGTGGAAGAGAGGTGAAGAAGAGAGTACAGGCAGGATGGAGTGGGTGGAGAAGAGTGTCAGGAGTAATTTGTAACAGATGAGTACCAGTAAGAGTGAAAGGGGAAGGTCTACAAGAGGGTAGTGAGACCAGCTATGTTATATGGGTTGGAGACAGTGGCATTGACAAAAAGGCAGGAGTCAGAGCTTGACGTGGCAGAGTTGAAGATGTTAAGATTTGCACTGGGTGTGACGAGGATGGACAGGATTAGGAATAAGTATATTAGAGGGTCATCCCAGGTTGGAAGGTTTGGAGCCAAAGCCAGAGAGGCAAGATTATGTTGGTTTGGACATGTGCTGAGGAGGGATGCAGAGTATATTGGGAAAAAGATGCTAAGGGTGAAGCTGCCAGGTAACAGGAAAACAAGAAGGCCTAAGATAAGGTTTATGGATGTGGTGAGAGAGGATATGTAGGTGGTTGGTGTGACAGAGCAAGATACAGAGGACAGGAGGAAATGGAAACAGTTGATCTGCTGTGGCGACCCTTAACAGGAGCAGCCGAAAGAAGAAGAAGACTTTCCATGCTTTTAAATATACTTTGGTACACTGCATAATGAGGAAACTGCATATAGCAACATTGCTTTGACTGTTTAGCATTCAAGACCATGTTGATGTATGTTGGTGTCTATGGTTGAATTAATACAGACTTGAGTAAGATACTCTATACACAACTGAATTAAAATAGACTCTGGATTTTGTGTGAATTCAGCCACTCAGTATATGAAAGTCATATAAATTTTTACTGCTTTTACCTACAGGTACTCTTTTGTGTGTGGTAGAATTAATACAGTCAAAAGCATAAAACTAATTTTACTCAGTACAGCTGAAACTTTCACTTTGTGTTCACAGCAACATACGTATTTTAAAATGATTCTGAGAAAGCAACACATTATATACTGTAATACTGAATAAAAAACTTTGTCAATTTATTTATTTATAATTTGTTGAATGGATTAGTCTGACTAAGCCAATGGCCTCTTTTCAGGGGAGACCTGAGGTGATATTTATATTGGCTAGGGAAAATTTAGCCAGGGCACTGGGGGACTTCCTAACCTTTGGAGGAGAGGAGGTTGCACACTTTCAGAGCTACTAGTTGGTGTTGGAGGGCTGGTAATGTTGTTCCAATAATTCCAAAAGAGATGTAAAGAGAAGAAGGAAAAATTTACTAAAGGAAAGAGAAGAAGATGAAATAATTGTTATAGAGTTGGAAACTGGAAGATTGAAGACAAAAGAGCTGATATATTTTATGAGCCAGGCAGATCCAAAGGAAGAAGAAGAAGCATGGTAGAGTGACAAGGTGGAGAGAATTACACTGGAAAGAAACTAAGAGGTTGGAAACAGAAGCAAAAGCTAGTGAGGGGGGAAAACACTTGAGGTATTCTCAGCTGGTGGTTGTAAGGGTTTACCTGTACAACAGATTACAAGACAGAAGGTATGCAAATGCAGCAAGGCAAGGAAGAATGGAAGATGGAACTGAGCAGGGACAAACATTTACAGTTTCTCAACAGCCACAGAGAAGACAACCAGAAGCAAGAATAAAATGTAGAAACAACAACACGTATGACATTATGGATAGTATTATGTTGCCACTAGGCTTTGACATTAAACATATACAAACATTAATTCATTTGGGAGCTGAACGTTTTTAGAAGTTACATTTGAAAGATGTACCTTGCTGGAAAAATGTATGACTGAGACTGAAAAGAGAAATAGAGTAGTACTATGGAAACACTGTTTATTTCAGAGCTTGGGACTACAACTACAAATAAAATACATGTGCAGTTTAAGACTTCAGATATTGATAAACATGAGTTAAAACTGTTTTTCTTTCACAATGTAGTAAAGTACACAAAGTTAAAATATATGTGATGAAAGAATTATATGGAGTGATGGTTGGAAAGCGTGGGTAACAATGGAAGCTAAGGTTGGGAAAATTCAACATATTCAAATACAGTATCTATGAATGGTAAGAGAGGATTTGTTAGGTAGTGAGGATGACCTAAAGCATGTTATTTCTGTGGGACTGAAAATCATTTAGTACAAGACTGTAACAAATGAAGGTGTGGCAAATGTGAGTAGAAGGAAAATTTAGGAAACAAATTGTAAGCCTGTTTGTAGAAAATGTAAATAATTTGCAGACTTCTGATTTGACTGTCATATATTTATATGAAGAAGAAAGCTAAGAAGAAATACAAACAGTAAAAAATATTACTACAGGAGAAAGAGAAGGTGGTATGGGGAAGGAAATGCAATTAACTCTTTACATCTGGGTGATGCCTCCAGGTGCATCTGCAGTTATCTCCTACTGATGCCTTTAGGCATCAAGTATTGCTTGTTCAAATTTGCATCAATAATTCTAAAGACATGTTATGTACAAGTTTTTAAAAGATTTCATCTTAAAGCTTACATAATGGCCAACTTAACTCCATTAATATTTGACCTCTGTGTAATACAGGTAAAGTGATATGAACTGTTTTTAGTATAATAATTTATATAGATATACTTTTCACTTTTTTTCTAAATATTTCAACAATCAAGTAACACAAACATAATTCCTTAGCCTCATATGAAAGCTCTCAGCTGGTTGAATAAAATGCCATTGACAGTATGTGTGTAACTTGAGTGGTTGTTGAGATATTTTAAGTTGTTTACAAAATATTGCAAACATAGCATTTACTGTGACTTATAAAATTAGTTTAAGCCTTGTAACCCAAAGAAAACTACCACTATAAAAATAGTTTGTGCTGAAGAGTTTGCCATTTATACTTCATTCATAACCCCTTTGGTTCCAGAGATTTGAACATTTGTTTGAATTGTGAGGACATAATTTGATTCTTGTCAAAAGGCTTAGACTCCTCCCATTGGAAGTTAAAGTGCAAACTTCCCTAAGCTCCATTGGAGTGAATGAGTTAAGAGGTATTTGGAGAAGCAGTAGTTCAAACTGAGATTATTAATTTACAGGAAGAGAGCATATTTAAAAAGTGAAGCAAAAGAAGATGGAAAAGTGGAGACAGGAGAAGGACAGGAACAAGATAGTGAAAAATCGGTTGGTGGGAAACTTAGTAGAAGGAAAAGAAAAATAAGATCTGGAAGTAAAACACTAAGTGTGAATAGCATTGGAATGATATAAGAGGTTTGATGGTGATGGAATGGTGTAAAAAGCAAAAATAGATTTTTTTGTTTGCTAGTTAATAGATGGAAGAAAGAAGGGGTCAAAATTATATGGTCAGTAGTAAATGCGACATGTTCTACAATAGCAATTTTATTATAAAAATGAAGAAATCAGAATTCTAAATACAACCATAGTAGTACCAGGACGGGTAGTGATACGTGATATGATAATGAATAGAATTGTATAAGATTAATAGTGATTTATGTGTATACTAATATGATAAAAAGAAATTTTGTGTTAGTAAGTATGTCAGTAGAAATAGGATATTAAGATGTTAAGGGAATTAATAAAATGTTGAGATTTAAAAGTAGGAAATAATAGGGACTGGACATGTAAAATAGGCTTTTTTAAGATTGAAATTATTTATATATATTGTCATAAAGACAAGAAAGAAACAACATGTGAATACAGATGGCTGAGTTTTCAGAGTATACAGCAATATGGGCTATAACAAGGGAAGACAGTGAAATAATAAATGAGGGGTGGGATAAAGAGATTAACTGCAGAGTTTAAAAGGAGGAAGACATGGTAAGAGAGAAATAAATATTATGGAGTGAAAATATGACAAACCATTTTTTTTTAAATTTGGACACAGTGGTAAGTAATGAACAAACAGAAGTGCAAAAATATAGTTAGAAGTGGAAAGAAGGATAAGTAAGAAATAAAATGAAATGCAAACATTTTTGTCAGAATTATGAAAAAGAGCTAGAACAAGGAAATAAAACAATAGAAATAAAAAAATTATAAAAAAAAATTTAAAACTTATTTTTTTCCAAAAGGAAAGAAAGAAGAGGTGTCCCCATAGTTAGGAAAATAAGTAAAAATGAGAGAAGAAAGGATGGATTCCATCTTAGATGGTGAAGAAGATATAAAATGCAAGCAAGAAGATATTATGGCAGTGGTATAGAATTTTGTAGAGAAAATATATGTACAATAGGAACTAGATAGGAGGAAGAATGAGACATTAAAAAATGCCTGAAAAATAATAGGATGTTTTAAAGAATGATATAACAAGAGGAGAATAGAAGGAAATAGAAAAGTTGATAAATGAATGTAAGAATGAATCTTCACTAGCACTGGATGGTATGAGCTATGAGTACTATAAGGAAATGAAGGTATAATGGAAAAAGATATATATGGTGCAGTTATACAATTCATATGGAAAAGGATGATAGAAAGATATACAAATTAGAGGCCTATAACACTAGTGAACACTGACTATAAAATATTTATGAAAATACTACACAAAATGACAGAAAAGGAATTGAATGAGATGGTAGGAAAAAGGATATGTGGTATAAAAGAAGAGAGATAAAAGAAATGTTACAATTAAAGTAATAGAGATGATACTGAAGGAAAATAAAGAAGTAAGGATGATAGAATGTGATGTAGTTAAAACCTTTTATAAAGTCAGCATGAAGTAATGTTGCAGATTTTAGAGGCATGGTATAGGAGAAAAATATTAATGTAATAAAGAAATATAAAAATTCATGGGTACAGTTATGATAAATGTATGGATGAGAAAAAAATAAATACTAAGGGAGGAGTAAAACAGGGATACCCAATGATTATGAGTTTATTCATATTAGTAAAAAAAAGCAGTAGTAGTATAGGCATGCATGTATGAAATGAGAGTGGGAAATGGGTGATGGAAAGAAATGCTATATCATAATTATGTATGATATATGCAAATGATTTAGTTCTAATAACAAAAAACAAGTGATTGATAGGTGAAGTTGTAATAAGGATCAAAAAGCTGTTAAAAGCTGGTCTGCAGTGAAACAAAATGAAGTGTAAGTGATTTGTTGAGGTAAAAATAAATGTAACATATTCACAAGAAAGGAAATAAAGATTTTGGAAGTGCTATTTGGTGAGTATGAAAGTGTAATAAATCAATGGAGAATATCCTGGAACAAATAAAAAAATGTTAGCTTGGTGAAAATTTTTTTTATCATTCAAACCATATTTATGTTGAATGCTTATATATTAATAAAATAGCATAGTTGGGGAAATATATATGTTCCTCACACAAATGGATACAAGCGTTATTAGGATTTTTTTAGCTTCATTTGGAACTCAGAGCTGAACCTGGTGAGAAGAGGTACAATTATAATAAAAAAGTAGAAGGTGGTTTGAATTTAAAATATCCAGTGGTTCATTTAGCATCTAGTATTTATTTTGGGCAATGGGAAGGGAACAAGAAATACAAAAATAAATTATATATAAGATGTTATATGATAATATAAAATGCATAGAAAGAAAAAAAAAGGGTAAAAAAGAAAAAAAATGGACAGGATGAAAGAAAAGGAATAAGGACATAAAATGAAATTATCGAAGTTAAACTTAAGTTAGGCTGATGGAAAAAGAAAAAAATTGTATAATATGATTTTTGAAAGAAAAAAAAAACATAGTGCACCCATGGAAGAAATTAAATGAAGGTGAAAAAAAAAACAATAAGATACAGAAGAAAAAGGTCTGAATTTTCTTTTCTGAAGCAGAGGATTTTTGTTAAGAATTTTATTAGACAAGTTATACACATCAATGGTGGAAAGAAAATGTGTTGACTGTGGTGATGAAGAAGCAACAAAACATAGTTTTTTATTGAAAAAAGACTAAGGAATTTTGGGAAAAGTTTAAAAATTAATATAAATATAATTAATAAAAATGGAAAGGATTTAAATGTATAAATATGAATATTATATTATGTGGTAAGTATGATAAAAATGAGATGTTGAGTACTGTTTGTGACAACTAGCATGCTGTGGAAAAAGGTGAGAATGGAAACGGATGATGTATTGGCAGAAATAAGATGGTTATGGAAGAAAGGGTGGGAGAATAGAGAGTAACTATAAAAGAAAAATTAATGAAAGACATAGAGTTGTTTAGTTACATTCTTTTGTGATAACTTGTACATAACTATATGTGTGAATATAAAAAATGAGGGTGTAAATAATTAATTTTAAGATATTTATGGCATAAAATAAATGTAAATGTTAATAAAGCACCCCCTACTCTGGTTAATAAGTGCTATGGGAATTTTTGCATCTGCCTGAGTTACCACCAACTCAGGCAGATGGGGCCTCAGTTCAACATCTCATCTGAAGGATGATGTGACACCTCTACTCTGGGCCAGTGATCAAAGGGCTACCTCAATCATCACCACTGACAATGATGGGGAATGTTCATGGTGAGAAAAATAGATACAGTATTTTCAGATGCAGCTATCTGCACCAAGTACAGTTATCCCTTAAGAGTACAAAGGGAATGCACACTCCAGTCCTGGTGCTGTGATTTCTCTCTAGGCCCCAAATAAGACTTCCTGCTGACCACTATAGAGCTGGGTCCTTAGCCGCGTGTTCCAAGCCAAATCCTCTACCACGCCCTCTATGAAATCAGTGCCCTCAGTGTCCCTGTTCAAATTAGCTGTCACACACACTCTTTTTTGAGATTTGGATTTACACACACACACACACACAC